>NC_045742.1:25482607-25532281 GCF_008692095.1 Etheostoma spectabile
CGCTCCGCAGGAAATGCTCGGGATTTACCTCTGCAGGGTTAAATACGAAAGCGAGCAGACTATCTGTAACGATCTGATCTTTAGTTGCAAACTAAAAAAACTTGTTGAAAGTACCACATTGTTCCACCAAAACAAGTTCCTTTCCCGAGGCATTGTCAAGAGGTTGCTCTGTGAGAATTGAATTGGTTGAAGAAAGCCAATGACCAGAGCACATTTATCTCCTACTGAAATGCTTTGTGGACTAGCCAGACACTCTCCGCTAGGCTGTGGAGGAGGTTCTGATAATGCAAGACAAGGTCCAAGCCATAAAACAAAAATTACGTGCTTTGACTTACTTTTTCCCAAAACACAAGTCAGAACTAGGGAATTGACCCCCAGACTTACCCGCTCCCAAGCGAGTACATTGGACCAACGGAGTCCCAGAAAAAGTAACACGAGCCCCAGTTGGTCACTATATCAGAGTATAATGTAACAGTTTATATTGTGATGTAGGGTTTTGACTGCAAACGTTGCACAAATTATAGTTTTGGAAGTGCTGCAGGAAAAACTGCTTGCATTACCAATTGTGTCACCCAGAGTGAGAGTTACTGCAACATGCAAAATCAACCACCACACAGAAACAGAGGACAAGTTTGCTTTGGAACAAACAAGGAAGTTGCTGCTAAAAATAGAGAGACAACATGGAACTTCTTTAATTCAGTGAATCGATACCATTACAGTAGAGAAAGAAGGTCGAAGTGAAAAGCCTCTAGACACAGAAATAAGTAAACACAACAAAATAAACATAAAAATAATCCTTCTTCTGTGCTTGCTCTGCTTTCCCCTCTCTTCTTTCACTCTCGTCCTACAGAGCACCAGAGTTGAAATTGAAGTGGAAGGAAACAAATAATAATTAAAAATCAGTACTGGGACAAAACACTTTTTGCAGATCTGGACTTTGTCGCGAGAGATTGAGTTTTATTTTCGAGACCGTGCAAAATAAGGCTAAACTAGATAGCTAGTCTTACCTAGCTAGCAGCAGGACATGATTACATCTCTTGGTGTCTTAAACATCCATTGTTTATTTGATTTTAGCATTACTAATTAATACATGCAAAGTGGAAGTGTTATAAATGGACATTTGTTGTGACTGTTGATGTCAATGCTGAAGGCTTAAACTTAGTAGCTAGCTAGTATCCAGCTAGTAGCATGACATGATACATCTCTTGGTTCTCTAATCCATCCATCGGTTATTTGATAGCATGTTAACAAGCAGGCAATGACAAACAAGTGTTAGTCCCATAGACATGAAATTTCATTTATGAGGTTTGAACTTAATAAGAGTTCCCTCCAGCCCCGGGTTCCTGCTCTGCCTTTGGAGAAAAGAAAGTCAGAGGGGCGAATTGGAATCTGCCCACACTTACAGATTAGGTAGGTCTAGACCACACTCTAATATACAAAGACCCCAACAATTCCAGTACTTCCCCCAAGAGCAAGGGGGCGTTTTTTTTTTTTTTAAAAGTGCTATAGTGGCAAAGAAAACTTGAGGATATGCAAAACAAAGTCAAGATCTCGCAAAGTGGTTAGTGCCCAGTACGTTTATTGATTTTTCCAATTTTTTTTTTCTTCCTCCATGTCACCTCCGGGGGCTCTGTACTTCCCCACCCAATTCAACAGTTCTTTATTCAACTCAAGTACGTCTGTAATGAACCTCTATGAACCTACTGTCATGTTGATGTTGATCAATGTTGCTGTGGCACAGAGAAGCCCTTTTTAATACAATTAGAGATTAAATTAAAAAAAGCTATATGGCCAGTGGTTTGGCAAACCAAGAAGGATGGAAAATATAATTGTGTAAAATGCTTATTTGTGCTCTCACAATATTGTTTGGCTTGTTTCCGGCACAGCCTTCTAAACTGAATTACACTGATGTGCAGACACAAAGAGTGGAGGGGAACGGGGGGATGTGTACGTGCTGAAGGCAGACTGCCATGTTATTGACTTATTGATTGTTTGAAATCGCAATCCACTTAACATGGCTGCAAGGGTGTTACGGTTAGTTATTAGCAGGGCATCTACTCCCCCTCTTCTGCTGCGGGTCGGGAATGTTTATTCAATGCTGTAATCCAGCGGCTCTCTTTTCTGTCAACGCAGCTTACCCTCAGATAAGGATAATACAAAACGCCTTCTGTGTTGGGAAACAAGGGTGACTGAATAACAACATTTATGGTGGACAAAACCCATGAACAACACCCGTTTTTATAATAAGTGTTTAGCGTTCAGGGAATAAGGTCAACAAGCATGGAGAGTACCGTGTCCTGGCGGTTACCGGGCCAGGACACCTAGCGGTATTTGAAATGTCACAGGTTTGATCCAGCTTGTGACCTTTGTTAAATGCCATATCCTCGGTGCACTCACTTACTGAATATCCGCAGTGTACGCATTAACTAAGTACATTTACTCAAGGTCCTGTACTTCAGGAAAGATTTGAGGCACCGGGGTACTTGTACTTTCCTACTGCTCTCAGGATGAAAAACTTAATTTGTCTCTCCCCATGCCCTCCATTCATATTTTTTTGTAAGATAGGTCGATGGACCGGAAGTAGAAGGGCGTGACTTCGGCTATCTATGGGATTAGTACAGCAGTTGGACTGCAGCAGGAACAGCCGCATGGGTTGTGTTATTCATCTCTCCATACATTCGCTTCAATCTGTGACATTACCGCCTTGGTTAGGTAGCATTCTTGGTATGTGAAATAGACGAGACATACTGGTCTTATAGCTCTGTAATTATTGTCAGTAGTTTTATGGCCCCAATAGGTATTTCTGATGATGATGGATAGCTATATTAGATGACAGTAGCTTCAGTAAGCTACTATTTTGGCGTTGTGTACATGGAATTTTAGTTTATTAGATAACCATATAGGTTAACCACGATATACCTTTTATTCAGCTTTTCCAGTTAGCTGGTCATGTTAGCTAATACGGTATATACTTACCGCATTACAGGACCGTGCAGGTATATTGTTTTATAATATCATTGGCTTGAATATTTGGATCTCAATAGTAAGTAACGGTCATTGTGTTTCATTTCACAGTTTTCGCCCTTTCTCTGTCCCCAATAAACTGAAGTTAAGATGGATCCAGTATCCAGTTCTGATGGTGGAAGGTGTGTAGATGCTGGAGATTACACGGGTCAAGTGCATACAGGACAAGACCCTACATCTGAGCTCTGATGTCTCCCCATAATATACTGGGGTTATTGTAGTGATTTGGTAATTCTGAAGGCTCCTCTTTCCTGGTTAGTTCAGCCAGGACAACAGATTATTTCTTTTTCCGGCCTTCCAACGCAGTTGATGCCCCTTTTGTTTAGTTGTCTTCTTGGATTTTAAATTTCACAAGCAACAGAAAATGCATAATTAGAAAATTGTTCCCTCCTAAACCACATTTCACCAACTACTGGAATCGACCCAGCTCTCATAAGTTACTCATTTTTTGTGCTGATTTTATTTTTTAAAGGAATAGGTACATTCTAGTCTAGTACTATTACTCAACTGATAATAGAGGGTGGTAAAAGATAATTTTCCAGAGATTGGGCCAGTCTATGATGAACAATATGGATTCAATGGGATTGCTAACAGTTGTGTCAGACATGGCAGCCTGAAGCCACGAAAAAAAGAAAATGGACTGTCGAATGGCCAGATAGATAATAATTCATCGGGTTTAAAGGTCTCTGTACATAAACCAAATAAAGACTGACAGCATGAAACCTTTACATGATAATGGCACACACTATCTCACATGCACTATAACCCATAAATCAAAAAAAATGTTATTAAAACATTCAGCATAAGTGGCTAAGTTCTGTCAGTGAATGGAATAAAGTTTGACAAGTTTGTACATTGTACGAGGGTTTATTATATAGTCTGTGGTGGGAAGGTGAGGTGATGTCGACCCAGGCCCGCAGGGTCCACGCCCGGCTCTGTGCTTCCCTTGGGATGGCTATACATCGGGCTGCTAGGAAACACAGAAACAAAGAGAAAGGTTAAGGAAAAGATCATGTACAATGTCCATGGGCAACAGCTTCGTGTCTCAAATTTCACTTACTTTTACTTTACTTAGTGATTACAGATACTTCAATAATGTCTACAGAGCTGCCAAACTGGTCCCCAAACCTGCAGTGAGATTGGGTGGGGCCAACCCATATTTTGCCCGTACAAAGCCAAATGTCTTTGGCTCTTCAGATATTCTCCTCAGGGTGTAAATGTGGATTTGTTATAGTGGGGGGGATGGGCTATCCCCTAGGGGGGTCTGGGGGTATGCCCCCATGGAAAAAAATTGAAAAAATAAACATTGAAAGGGCACTTTCTGGAGAGTTTTGTGCAAAAAAATGGAAGAAGAAATGGAAGCTTATCATGAATGTGCAAACTGTTTCGGGTTAGAGCTTGCCTTGTTGTAGTATCAACAGGTATCTAGGGCCATTCAGCATTACATTATTTACATAGTAACTCTTATGATGAAGAACTGGACCCGGACAATGTGCCAAACATAATGAGCCTATGCAAAGACAGTAGCAACAGCTGAGAAGATTTGGGTGGGGTGCACAGGCCAGGGTCCCTGGTGTAGGGGACCAGGGACCCAAAGTTAAAGTAATGTGGAGGGATATCAAACTAGACACTGAAATCTAAAGAATGAGGAAAAGAACAAGGAGGTACATAAATTCTTATCCTTTAACCTGTGTCCCAAGGCTCAGGAATGTTTGGCCCCTCATCCTCGTGCCCCCTTACTGGATTCCTTTTGTGTGAAAATAGAAGAATATTTTGTGCTTATTTTTATAAAACATTGAATGGAATTATTACAGTTATTTAGAGATGCACAGAGGTTAGAGAAGCACAATAGTAGCCCAAGTTGCAGTATCGTGTAATAGTATAGTTAGCTGTGTCATCAGATTTCTGCCTCATGTCAATATTGTGCACAATACAGTACAAAATATATCCTCACATCTCTTGCTGAGTGTGGAGAGTTGTAACCTAGTCAAACTCATCTTTCAAAATTTGACCGACCGGGTGACACTTCAGCGTGAGAAATCGGGGGTGGTTGGCGGTTGGTGCGCGTGTGAAACCAGTCAAATGGTGTGTGCACGGCCAATGCGTTGAGGAGTGGCAGCCATGGATGTGTATGTGACCTGATGAAGAAACCTTAATTGGCTCTAAGTTGTGACTGTTAGCTAAGGCTAGCTCTTATATTAATTTAGGATACATGGGAATGATATATGAGACAACTTATGATATTAGTTCATTTAAAAGAAGCGGTCATATCCCAGCAACAGAAAAACGGGAAAAATGTATACATTCTTTTTTGGTTAATGTTAGTACTGTTAGACTGGCTACAGTGGCAAGGCAAAGCAATAGCTATGTGGCTAAAACGCTAGCTCTAGTACGAACTTGGCTACATGGCAAGAATTATCAAAATACTTTACTGTTTTTCAGACCAGTTGCCTACAACTTCCAATTCATTGGGAAAATATTATTTCCGGTAGATTCTAGAACACAAGCGGCACTACAACTCGACCATCGGTGTATGCGCTGTAGTAGCGCATACCCTCAGGGATTGGCTTATGCTGCTGGACACTAATACGTCCATCAGCCACTTTTCGATCACTGGTCATCGTTTTTATGGCATGAGCCCTTTTGTTTGATCTGGGCTTAGTACAAAGTAATATATATACAAATTGTATGTAGAGTCAGGACCATGAATTTTGCTGATGGTTTCGCCGGCAAGAAGCCGTAACCAATGTGTTGCGAAAGCAAAGGTTAAAAACCTAAGCATTCATTGGAGTGATCGTTCTGTCCATATGATTCAAGTCCACAGGCACTCTTTTTAGCTCAGTTTTGGTCTTCAACACTGAGAAAAATATCTGGCTCTTTGCTACAAACACATTTTCCCCATTTGACGATCAGGACCAGGGGTTCGTTTTAAAAAAAACTGTGCGGAGGGGCATCCATATAAAAGTGTACTTACACCAAATCCAAAAAATGGAGTACAGCAAAAACAATTCCGATTATAAAAAACCGTATGTACACATCTGTAAGGTACCTTTATAAAGGACAGATGTGTGAAGAAGTGTGAGAAGAGTGGGTGTAGTGAAACGGGATAAACCTTCTTATCCCTCCACGGTACAACCCCCACCAAATTTTTTTTAACCAGAATAGTTCAGCAAAGTAACCCATGAATGGGATCATGTGTTAATGACCGGCAGTTGTTCTTTTTTTAATTTCATCAAATCAGACGAATGCAGGGATAAACCATCATGTAAGATCATACTTTTTTTGTATATGATTAATAAGACTTGAAACCCTCTACTGGACAGGTGACGGACCTAGAGAAGGATTCAGGGAATAGGTTTCTAACACAATGATTAAAATCTCCCATGATCTTATTGGGTAAATCGGGATTCCAGGCCACCGGTGTTGGCCACAAAAAATTTTAATTTAGGATGGCGTCCGGTCATGGTCTATAAGTATGTTTTAGTGAGATTCAGCTTCTTTTACTTCATTTTTCTTCATGATGGAGGCCAGAGGAATACGGCACATCTGCTGGTCCAAGTACTCTGGGCCACGCACCCTCCTCCTCAAGTCTTAGAGTCCTGCTCCTGTAGAGAGCTGGATTCTCTCCAAAACTTTCGCTGCGGGGGAATTACAATTCTAGGATCCCGTGCTGATACGTTAGTGTTGCAGCACTGAAGGAGAACCGTCAGAGTAGAGTACTTCAGTGGTTGCGCTTATAGAGGGCGAACACAGCCACAAAAGTGTCCCCAAACACAAAGGAAACAATGTGACACATCAATGACCACAGATGACAGCGAGATTTAAACCGAACCACCAGTCAACACTAACCAAAGCAGTCAAGGAATGACAATCAGCAGTACATAAAACTGAAAAAAAATCAGACGGAAGTTACTGTAAGTTAATCAATTAGTGACAGAAAAAAGAAAAAAATCTATCAACGGCAAATACTTACAACCACCTAATCTTTTTTAAGTGGATATTCAAGTAAATCTAAAATATGGTGGGTGTCACCTTTTCAATCTATTTTTCTATGTTATGGTGATACTGCCATGGTGTGATTGTTTCTGATTAAGCAATTGGGTAACAATTTTTTTTAATTTGAAAGCAAATAAAGGGGAGTAAAATGGGAAAAAACTAGGGAGTTGGGGGGAATAGGAGGAAGTGAGAACACCAATAGACAGATCAAGGGAAAGAAGAGAGTGATAAATGAAAAGTTAAAGGGTAGGAGAATGAGACAAGAGGAGGAAGAAGATGAGATGGGGCAAAGTCTTTTTTTTTTTTTTTAGTTTTTTTTTTTAGGGCAAGATAGAGCCTAGAGTGGAAAGTGAGATTTAAGAGAAAAATGGTTTAAGGAAGAGGAGTATAAAAGGTGGAACACGTGGGCCATGAAGATCTACAACGCTGTAACAAACCCAAGTTCCCCTCAACAAAAGATCGATGGACACATTAAATTCAAGTCGTTCATCCAGCAATGAAACAAATTACCGTGTCAACGCCTGATCAAGAAGGCATTGGCCTGCGAATTGATGTGTGTTGGGACTGCAGCAAAGCTTGTACAGTGGAATCGCAGCAGGGAAGGTGTTTGTGTGCAGCAGCAAAAGGTTAGTTTAATTCTGCGATTAAAACAGAATAGTTGCGGTTAAGATGGAAAAATATTTTTATAAGGTATTGTGGCTTTTAGTTACCACCTAACTACAAAAGATATATATCTTTGAATATCATTATTGAATCTATTTCATTGTCCATTTCATCAACAATGGTATTGTTAGATAAAATTATTGAGGAAACAAATCAGAGAACTTGAGGGAGAATTAATCCACTTGACATACATCAGGGTTCAAAAAAAACCACAGCCAAGCACTGAGGATGTTGGTTGGTAGACAAACAGTGACAAAATTTCAACCTGTATAATCGGACTGGACTTATACTCAGCTGGCCAAGCAGCTGATAAATGAACGTGAATAACCCAAGAGGATGCTATCAGCTGATGCAAGTGCAACTGCGGTTCTCTGCCTCAACTAATGCAATGCTTCATTTCTAGTAGCATTCAGTTATTAAAAGGCAGCAATCACAAGAAGTCATCAGTGAATGATCTAAAAAAAGAATTTGTAGAATATGTTTACGGCATTTACTCTCTCAACTGGGACGTTGTGGGACTGAGGGGGGGAAGTACACACGGCAATCAATGGTAAGAGAAAATTCCGTTAACCATGTACCAAAATGATTTAAATTTCTAACATTACTGTCTTGTGTGACAGTGAAGGTAATTTAATTTATTTGTATGTAGCATTTCTTTTTTAAGGTGCAAATGTTCCACCAAAACAAGTCCTTACAGGGACTATCTTGCAAAATCTACTGTCGCTGTGGCCGGAGCTTAGTGTTGACCAAAAAGATTGTGATTTGTTTTAAAAGAACGGGCAAACAATCCAGAGCGTTTTTTTGTCTCCTTCACCAGTGTGTATGTTTCATAGAGCTGTAATCGGGCCTTAAAAAGTTAGGCCCGACAAGGCCTGAGCAGACATGCACATTTGGATTGCAGCTTTTAAAAGCCCAAACCTGTTTACAGCCAGACGTTATTCAATATGCGCACCCGCACACAGGTTCTTTTGCCTTTGTCAAGAATTGAGCCCAATTTATAAAGTGTTTTAAAAATAATTTATGTATGACTTACGTAGGCTATAGCCACTGGAAGTTAGACACAAAAGAAAATAAGGAAGTCTCTGTAACAATCTAGCACTATAAATAGGCTAGGCAGGAAAACTTACTCTCATACCCCAACAAGTTAGTTCTTGTGTCAGCTCTTCAAACCCCTCGCCATTCCGATATTTAAAGGCCTATGCTTACAGGAAAAGTGACACACTTTTCGTCACCGTTCTTCTCACCTTTGCAGGGATGGGTTTGATGCAGAAACAAACGATGGGATTGTAGGTTGACCGGGCATGGAAGGTGGTGGAACAGCTTTGATCAACCTGCCTTATCGGCGACGGATTACCCTGTCGTTTTCTGTCCAATGGTCGCGAAGGGTCACATCTTTTGCATGTCCACTAACCACTAAGTTCACTTAGTCTAATGTATGGCAAATGGTCAAAATTTTGCCACAATCGGGACTGCTTTCTTTACTGGTGCAACCAAAAGGTAATGCCAGAAGCCAGCCTCCATTTCACCTCCTCGGCAGCTCATGTACGGCTCAAACCCGGAGCGGCAAGCACGAGCCCGGCCACGAGCCCGTGTAAAATCAGACGGGTCCATCGGTTAGGGCAAAGATCTAAGGCTCTATGTGTGGTTCATCAGCCAAACTCATATTGGTCAAACCACAAGCCAAATTATCTGAGAGAAGCCAAAAAACCTACATTAAGAGAGTTTGCAGGGAGAGGAGAGAAGAAGGAAAAAATCTTTGGGATGCCTGTCCATGTGATTACCAACATTTCAGACCAGCACAGCGTTGACAAGTTGAGATTACATAGAATTCAAGCTCACATCCCAACACGCTGCTGTGATGGACAGAAAAGAAAAAGAAAAGGAAAATCTGAAATGTCAGTCTGCAGAAAAAGCTGAAACTTCCCACGTATGTCAGAAGGATTGGGGATAGATATGAGCCAATGATTGTTCTCCAAACGTGGCAGACAAGTTGGGTTTCAATTAGTTATAGGGAGGATGACACCAAGTGATGCAGCTGACAGACGGCTAGCGGCAGACTCGACTGGGTGTCAGGGTCAGTTGTGTTTGAAAGAGAGAAAGTGGAATTGAAGGGAGGCCAGATAGAAATCGATAACACAACCCCCCCATTCCCACAACAGGTGGAATAGCTTTGCAAGAAGGTGGATGCCAGTGTGAAGAAAACCCACTGAGCAAACCAAAACCCTTATATGACTGCTGTCACATCAGATAGTTGGTCACATACACAGCAGACAAAAGCCATCGCTGACGGCTGTCACAGGGAGGTCTGAGTAAGGTGAAAGTCTGCTGTAAGTTTGTCCCTGATGAACTGAACAGCTGAAAGCCAAGACAAAATGGTGACAGTGAAATCTGTCAAGACTTTTATATCTTCTTTTTACCACACAGGTCCCCAGCAGTTATTCTCTTAGTACAACAATGTAAACACAAATCATTCCAGTTGTGGAATCAAGTATTTAATGTTAAGCTACTGTTGTGAAACCAAACCAGGAAAGAAAGTGATTGTGCCTTTAACTGCTGAAAGGTGTGGTGGGAATTTCCGGAAACACCATGTGGAAAGCTTAGGCCAACAATTAGGTTGTTAATAGGTCACAGGTCAGGGGACCGAGAACTCAGCATGTCGCTACTAACCAAACTGTTCATCTATATTTATGTGTGTCTCTCTACAGATTCAGGGGATCGGGGCAGCGTATGAGGCTGTTATGTAGGGAGAGATAGGGTAACTAGGCTTAGCATCTGTGTTAGGCATTGCAATATCTTGTTTACCTTAAAGGTCCGGCTAAACATAACGCCTGCAGCATGAGCTTACACACACCTTCAGGAAGACAGGAATTTCAGAGAGTTGAGATTGGCCTGCACAGTAAACACATTGTGGTTAAACTTTACTGTATTGTGCGTAATTGGCTCCTTAATGAAATGTTCATTAAAGGCTTCTGTGTTGTCAGAAACTCCAACCGATGTGAAATGAGGTGTGCTGCTCCTGAGTTTTTTCCTTAACAGAAGGCTTAATCGTGACACTTTCTGTAGACACACCCTTCAGTTTATTATTGTCAGTCATATTCAAGATTCAAGATCAAGATATTATTTGTCATATGCACAGATTTTACACCATGCAAGGAAATTCTAAGTTGAACGTTTCCCACAATATAAAAAGCTATAATGCAATATATAAGGTCAGCGTTAGTTAGGGGTGTGACCTACGTAGTCACTGGGCTGAAAAAAACAGGCGTTAAAGAGACTGTGTAGCACACCATGGTGGGGGGAATAGCTTAGTGAGAGATGCTGAAAGAGAGTTGTGTTTTCTGACTTGGCGGAAAAGTTTTCCCACGGAGGTTTGTGTTAATGTTATGGCTCATTTTGAAGTCAAAGCAATGAATTGTTAACTGGGTGTCAACACAGGTTGGAAAACTACCCGATGGGTGAGGAGGAGGGTGGGCTGGCCTGCTGCCAAAGCTGAAGCAAAAGGGACAATCAGGTGCCTCTAACCTACCTTCAGTCGGGCATCTAAGCAGTTAGCTCGTTTTCAAATGCTACTAGGAAAACAAGCTCTGGTATAATCATAGACTTAACAAGAGTAATCAATTTTCTCCAGAGTTGGATTATGCCGTGATATTATTCATCAAATCATTTTACTTGTGTTTTTTCATTTGGGGAGACTTAATATCACTAAGAGGGGTCTGTTAATCGCAGGATTGGTTCGATTCCGTCGCTCCTCCGGTCTATGTGCTGAAGGTCCTTTAGCAAGACACTGAACTGATTAATGATTTACAACATCTGTAAATAAAGGTCAAGGTGATGAAGACTCAACCTACTGTTAACAAAAAAATTTTTTAAAATCATTCTGAAATATTTCTTTGATTCATGCAACAACCCCAGCGCAAACAAATGACAGGGTTAATCATTGAGGCTTTGAAGTAATCAAGATGTGAAGCTAGCTGCCCAGAAATGGTAACACTGGATATAAATATCATTAGGTATATTAAACGGGACGAAGATCCGCGGGTACCGCGGACGCCTAATTACATCAAAAAGATGAGATATGCTATTTATAAAAAAAAGTGCTGATGAGGACGATTAGCAGCACTTGAAAGCAGGCAGCAGTGGTTTTTATGCTTTGCATGTGGCTCCATTAATAAAGGACGTACTGTCTGCTTCTCTGAAAGAAAACAGATAGTGAACATGCACACTGAGGCCTGACAGTTTGTTTTTGTAGATATCTACACCTGCAAACAAAAGGTTCAAACAAAGTGGACGAAGACATAAGCAAGCTCTGTCAAGCTGATGACAAAACAATAATGACCAAAATAAATGGGTTTTCACAGTGAAGTTAAGGAGGGCAGCTTTCTAAGACGGAATTACTGAGCCTCAACAAGTCCCCAAACCATATGACCACAATAGGTCATTTTTCCTACCCTCTTATACGACCCGTAGAATGTTAAAGGGTTAGCGCCCCCTAGCGGTGCCAGGAAATACGAATCACGGAGAGCCTTTTCCATCCTCATACTAAATCGAACGGTTGCGGTTTTAAACTGGCTGTCTTAACGTTTGTGAAACGTCACAGTTTGGTAGGTTTAGGATTAAACAAACTACTTTGGTTGGGTCAGATCAGTACATAGGGTTAGGGTTAATTTCTATGATGTTCCGTTGTTACAAATATGTTAAAAAAAGACGTTACTTTCGATTTTTCAAATGGATTAAAAAGTGTACAAACACCGGTCTTCCTGGGGTGAAAAGAACATGCATACCTGCTTTGCTTCTGTCATAATTAATTACGCCCACTAGGGGGCACTGACTAACAAGAAACATAAATATAGGGTGGTAATTTATGTTGTTGCAAAACTATGGGGTGTTTTTTCTCCTCCTAGTCTGAAACTAGGATGATCTCAATAGATAGCTTCCATAATCTGGCATTAACAGAAACTTTAACACTAAATCTTGTGTTATTGATATATAATTGCTCAAGAAAAATATTGTATTTATCACTTATAAGGCACAAAATGGATCGGCTTGTAATCTAAACCTAAGATGTAAACGAAATGATACAAAATTGCAAGGGGGGCACACATAGGGCAGCAGGCTTCTCTGCAAATTCCAAACACTAGACTTGTTGTGAAGGGTCGAGAGGCATTTTTGCCTGCCATGGCACCAAAAAAAACAGTGAGAAAAAACTACAGTCTACAGCTATACTAAATACTAAAAAAGTTATTGGACATTGGCACCAAAACCCCAGATATCACAGCCTCTCAGTCCAAAAAATAACAGTTTTATGGGCTTTCAAACATATGTCATTTAAAACTATGGCAGCACTTACACCAGCTACACTGCATCAAGTAATGAAAACGTGAACGAACAAACTTATACACATAACGTATGTAAAAAAAAAAAAAACTTATGGAGAGGCTGGCAGGCCACTGAGACTGTGATCAGCCTACGCAACACAGAATCCCACTGTCCTCCTCACATGTATCCTCTGCGGGAGGCAGAGCGAGGTGATGGAACAAAACAAAGAGCAAACAACACTAAAAGAGGGAGAGGAAAAAACAAATAGAGGGGAAGAAGATGAGGGGAGGATGAGGGCTGTAATGGTTAGCCGTGAGAGTTGGAGTGAGGGAAAGAGCCAGAGGACAGGAAATAGAGGAAAAATAGGAGAATGAGGAAGAATAAACATGAAGATGATTGAGGGCGACATCACAACGACAGCTGCAGAGAAATGGCAGCTAAAAAGCAAGTCGTAACAGCTGAAAGGTAGCACTCAAAGCAGAAGGTGCAGCAAAAAAAAAAAAAACAGTCTAAACCTCTAATACAATGCACAAGCCTCAACAGGTGATAAATGTCCCCAGTCCAGTAAGAGTCATGTGTTACAGTTGAGGGAAAGCATCAAGTTTACATGCAAAAATAAACAATCTCATGACTTCTGTCAGCGAGTTGTGGACTATCCAGAATTTTTTAATTTAGAGAAAAAATAAATATTATTGCTACTGGTTACACAGTTAGCCAGCAAACACCCTGAGTTGCTATCAGGAAATTGAATTCTGAGCAAAAACTTCTACTTAATCCCAATTGCAGTAGCTTTGCCCAGTAATAAGGCTGCTGTCAAATCCACTGGCTCCAAGATGTTCACATAAAAGACTACCAGGAAAGATGGAGTATTGTCCTTTAAGCAGCTGAAGACTTTTAACGTGCAACATGTCAGGACATTTGCATAGTTAGACAGTCCGCCAGTCTTAACATTCCCAGACCGATCTCCCGCGCTGTGGCGTTAAGGTCTGGGCTAACCACACACAGTAGGGATAGGCATTTCTTAAACACAATCACAGATGTTGGTTGGCTTTGAAATGGCTACTGGCGGAACAATGTGTTGGTGGGACATTGGACCCCGCAAAAGGCAAAACAGCCACATACAATATAAATGAAGTTCACACAAGACAGTTAATTGTGAGCTTTTTATCGCTTATTATACATGGTTCAACCTAATGGATGTTACCAGTGTATTGCCGCTGTGCTTCGTCCACAACCAATCCTCCCACATCAGTTCCAAAACATCCCCAGGAGAGAGGAAATGCCATGAACTACGTTATTATTTGTAAGTCTTTACAAGCCTTCCCCGAAAGCAACCAAAGCAAAGCCTGCTTGTTGCAAAGAAAAATCACAATTTAAACAATACGTTTTCCTGTTTTAAGGTAAAAGCGTGTTAGCCGAAGTGTTGTTGTTTTTGAGGAAACAGAGATCTAGAAAGTCAACCCACACAGAGGGGAGGCGATAAGATTCTGAGACTTGAACGTGCGTATCGGCCGATACGAGTACTGATCCGACGCCAGTGTGTCATTTATTTTTCTTATGTTATCAACAAGCGTATACTACTCCCCTGTATGGATGTGATATGATGTGATGTGTTTGTTGTGGTTGGCTCAGGTTAACAATCTTTGTGAAACATGAACAAAACACAAAAATGAACGCCACAGAACTTCTTTATCATCAGTTTGGCGTCAGTTATAAGGACAAAGAACATAAAGAAAACTACTGTACATAGATTCTTTAGGGTTTATACATGGTAGGTGGATCGTGCATTAAACTCCGTAATTAATGATACGGTACCAGCAGTTTTAGGTAGTATCGGAGGCCATACAGAGTATGGATAGGAACATCTCTACTTTCACTTAACACAAAATTTCTTTCGCGGTATGTTGCAGCCTTTTGCGATCTGTGTTTTATTGTGCCAGGTTTGATCTTGTGATGTTGATAACAAAAACGAATATATTGGCGCCCTATACTGTACTATTAGTGCGGTGGAATGCTGATGTATTGTTTATTGTCGGCCATTATTTGAGACTGGAATATGGCTTTGATTTGAACAATAGGTGGTAGGTGTGTGTGTAGCTGCAGTGAGATAGTAGTAGAGTGACTAGTAACTACCAATACAGTGGACCAGACTGTAGTACAATTAGAAGTGTGAGCGCTGCAGTAGTGGATGGTCTCCTTGTGGCTGACAGCTGCCTTATTCAACTATAAAAGAGAATAATAAAACCGCCAGCGCTGGTAAGTGAGCCAAAGATGACGAAGACAGACAGCTGCAGGGGTGGGAGAGGAAGAAAAAGGAGTTCCCAGGAAGAAGGGGAGGGATAAGGAGTTCAATCTGCGGGGAAGAGGAGAAAACGAGGAAGCACGAAGGTAGAGGAGAGCAGGGCGCAATTAGGAGGAGACAGGAGGACTGCTGAATGTGGAGCGAGGAGATGGAAAGTGAAGGCAAAGACGGAGAGACAGGTGGCCGATGATGACTGAGGAAAGGTTATAAAAAAAGATATGACAGGGGAGGAGAGGAGGACAAGAAGGACAGAGAGGGAGGAGAAAGATCGGGAGGAAGGATGTGCATGGAGTCAAGTGTGTTGAAAATGCATTAATCAGACTGTCGGCAGGCACCCCAGCTCTACTGCAAACACACAGCAAGACGCTTGCATGCATGATGTAGGTATGTATGTGTGTATGTAAGTAGGTGTATGGGTGTGTGTGTGTGTGTGTGTGTGTGTGTGTGTGTGTGAGGTCACTGCAGCAAGGTCAGAGGACTGTCAAGTGTGACGGGCTGCTGCAGTCTCGCCACATTCAACACAAAGCTGTCACTAAGCTCGGTGGCACTGACACAAAGGACCGCCACAAAGACACAAAACCCCACACACACGCACATGCGCGCACAACACACACACACACACACACACAACACCACCACACACACACACACACGGACTTAGAATCTAAAAGGTTGTGCACAGAGAGGAAAATCTTAAGCTGACACACGCAAGCATTCTTCCACACCGTTACATCATGTGACAAGTTATGAAAAACCTTTTTTAACCATTTTAAAAAACACACACACACACAATCACGCAGAAGAAACATCAAGAAATAAAACCCAAAAGGTAAAAAAACATAGCGTCAACAGCCAACAACAAAGACAAATTCAAGTATTGCTTGCATGTGCACAAATAAACAAACACAAACTCTCACACATGGATACTAAGACCAAACAAATATATGAATCACAGAGACACTAAAAACCACACACACACACACACACATCCACAAACACACACTTGAGTGTTTCAGGAAGGTCACGGTGTGGTCTGACGGCGGATGCCGTGCCGGGGCTGTTCAGTGGAAAGAATACCCAATAAAATCCACACATGGCAAACACACACAAAAAAACAAAACCAACACACACACCACCACACACACACACACAAAACACACACAAACACCAACCACACACACACACACCAATTTAAACAGAGTATATTCAGGGTTTGCAAAAAGGAATCTTATTTGCAACTAAAAGGAGAGCCTCAGAGCATGACGTGTTAGGCTGTGTTTTTTAAAAAAGGCAGGCAGCTTCAGAGATACAAACACAAACACACACAAAGTGAAAAATAACTTTTATTTAATCGTTTATCCACAGAGCACCGCCGTTTTTATTCTTCTGTCACTCGCCACAGACCACTCGTTGTGCCGATGTGCCGTATTGGACAATTCTGCCGAGAATTGCATCACCTACCGGCGGAACGTTCGGGGTCAGCAACTTAGGATCATTTGACCTCCAAAACAATTGCATGCACCCCTTTAACATCAGCCTGCCGAAAATGCATCAACTTACGGGCAGCGAGGAAATGCTAATGAGTCAATTAAACCATGGACGACTCGAAACTTCAATTTTTTTTAGACGTCAGGAATTGTTTTTTCACTTCAAAATTAATTATTTTCCCATTGTGGGAAAGAGCAGTTCTCGGCAGGCAGCAAAAGTCGGCACAACACTGGTTCAGAGCGGCTAATGCTGTGCGAATTCTACTCTTTTTTCTCTTCCTTATTTGAAATAAGTCGAGAAGTCTACAGCAAAGCCTAATGTCCACTTTTTTATGTTATCAAACTAAAATGCATGTCTCCTCTTGTAAAAATGATGCTAAATCAGAAACCAAACAAAACTCAAAACTGGATTTATTTTCTACAGATATGTCTGACGTTTTTTTATTTCGGATTTGAAAAGTGCAAAGAAACACCCTCCCAAAAAAGTCAAAATACAAAACTTCTCAAATACACAAACACGCCCACATCACTCACAAAAATACTTGTAACTATATACATAAATATTAGAAATAAGATTATAAATTGATCAGGGTGTGAAATGGATTATAAAAGGCCTGTTTTGCTTTGCACAGTAGCTATCACAGGTTCTAGAATTTCATTGTAGAGTTTGAGGCTAGATGGTGTCGGCTCTAGTGGCTAAAGGTAGGAGGGTCTCGTAACATGGAAAGGAGATCTGAGCCTGTAAATGGACAAGAGCATGGCGGCGATCGCGGGGGGGTGGTGACAAAAATTCTGCTCTCACGTCAGACAGTGCCAGCCGTTTCCGCAGGAAGTGACAGAAAAACTGTGGTCAATTTATTTAATAAAATGTATCAGGCCCCACTTATCAATATATAGCTGTCAAAAGGCTCTTAAATGAGTCGGGACTGAAGGCCTCAGTGATTAGCACTTCTACTCACAAGAGGTTTTCTGGTTCAAATCAAGGTAGTTCCGGGCCTTTTTGCGTGGAGTTTTATGTTGCGTGGGTTTCTGCCGGGTCCTACGGTTTCTTTCCCACCATTAAGGCATTGCATGCTGGGTAAACTAGGATACAGGTTGAAAATACCGACTGGCTAACCATGGCGGGATTTACAGAAACGTTATTAATGTGATTGTGCTAATCAAACAAACTAATTGACTTAAGTAAGTGAATCTACTGTTGAATTTTAGTGATCAAACAGACTGTAGAGGCAGTAATCTGAACGTATCAGCCACACAACGTGGGTATGTCGTTATGTTACGAGTCAGTGCCAAAACCAGTAAAAATTAACCACAGATGCTCGATTGCCCGATTTCAGTACCACTGCAATAAAAAAGGAATTTTTCTAAATTACTACAGTATTTTAACTTGAAAGGTTATTTAAATATTTGAAACTCCGCCAAAATTCATTAAAAAAGACCTACCAACACCATGTACAATAGAGAGCATAAAATATTATAAAAAGATTTTTAAAACTAGCCAAGCTTCAGGTGTTCACATTTAAAAGAGCAGCACAGCAAAGAGGGCCGTAGGAACTAGGCTAGATAAAGGATTTTTTAAGGCCGATACCGATCGAATATTTGGTTATTTAACATATATTCAAAAATAATGCCAGAAACGCGTTACAAAACATAAACAGATTCCCAAACATTAGTAATTTGTAGGTAGAATGAGTTCTCACTAAAAAAAAATGTAATTGTGTTGTTCAGTTCTTTTATAAACGAACATTGAGGGAACAGCATATTATATATAAAGTTCTGATGATAAATAAAATGTATATAAATACAAACTCAAGATATGACTTGAAGTCCTTTGAACAAAAACCACAATAAAAAAAAAAAAGTCAGTGTTGGCTAATGTCGCAATTTGAAAACAAAATGGTCGTAGATCCGGTTACTGTCGAACAAAACAAATTAGTTGAGCAAAAGCGGGTTTTTGGTTAAATGGGGAGCACAGTCCCGCTCATAGTACCCTAGCTTCTGTTGAACGAAAAGACGTTGTGACAGATACACAAGTCACTATGGTTCATAGAAAAAAGATAACAGGACACAAAATGTCAAAACAAGAAACTAATGGGCCCATCCTGTCTGGAATAAAGGCGCTAAACAAAAATTATACCATTGCTGCTGAGCACCTAGCAGTGACAAAAGACTTCTCAACTTATTCACTTATTATATCCACTCTGTTATATTTATTGATCACTTTTAAAATAATGGGTTATGGACTTCTTCCACACGTCAGCAGGGACTTGACGCAAATCTATAACTAACAATAAAACCTTCTGGATGCTCACTCTGTTGAAGCAGTAAACTGCAATAATGACAGATGGGCTGGCTGCATACACAGCGGGGGGGAAGAGTGTGTGTGTGTGTGTGGGGGGGGGGGGGGGGGTATGGGAGGAAGCACAGGTGGGTGTGTCTATGTGGGCATCTTGCATTTATAGTGGGGGAAATTATGGTGCCTTATGATCTTGTGTGTGGGTGTGGGTGTTGTGGGTGTGTGTGTGGGTGTGTGGTGTGTGTGTGTGTGGTTGTGTGTGTTTTCTGGGAGAAACAGGCGATTCTCTTCATCCAGCAGCGAAAACTCCACCTCAGTGATTAGCCTCTTGGGCTACGCTTGATCCTTTGACTGCTAGACGGTTCAAGAGCACTGCTTTCTATGTGTGTGTTGGGGCGGACATAGTAGCCAAAGACAACGCTGCTCCTTTGCAGCCCTTCCACACTTTCCGCCTCAAATAACTCCAATCGACCACCGATAGTGCTATAGCTGCTGCTGAGTGAGGGTGTGTCACACCAATCTCGGGTAACCTTTGAGGCATCCAACTCCGTCCAGATGTAACGAGGACCTTGCGGATAACCACTTCCCAAATCCCGCACCTGAATGAACAAAGACACACAAACACACACCACAACACTACCACACAACAAAATACCAGCTAGCGCCAGTGTTTCCAGGAAGGAAAAGCAGCCTCTTGTCTTTGATAATTGTCAAGGCGGAAGGAAAAAAGAAAAAGAGCCAGCGTCCGGGGACAACAGTGATTTAGTGGTGTGTAGAGAGAGCAATAGGCACACAGAGAGCTAAAAGAGAGAGATAGGCAGAGGAAGGGACAAAAGAAAGGAGAGATGGAGTGAATGGAGGGGGGGAGAGAGTGGGAGGAGGGAAAACCCACAATAAGGAGTAGTTCTGTCCCTAAAAAAGCACTGTGTGTTTTGTTAGCTTTTGTACTCTAGCGTCCGTGTTCATGTCTCTTCACACGTTTTCAATACATTCCCAAATGTTGTCAAATTAAATCTTTGAATTTAACTTATCCAAAGACCTAGTGTGGGTTACTGGATAACAATTTCTGCTCCAACAATATAAAAATATGACATATTTTTAGTCAGTTGAGCAAGCGTTTTCTGATGGAGACAATATCAGAATAAATCATTTGAAAAATGATGCGGAAACATGGTTCTACATCCTAACTTTGCCCAACCTCCTATGCATATGGCCGAAATCTGAAGTGTGCAATCAATGGCTTATTCCAGAGGATTTCTTTTTTCTTCTTTCGGGTACTTTAACATTATTTGGTTTTAATTTTTAAGCAGGCTTTAGCCAAAAAAAAACGATCTCCATACACTCAGGGCCAGTAGAAGAACAGTCTCCGTTTAACTAACAAGTCCACAATGCACATTCATGACCAAATGATTATGAGAAATGTGTTGTAAACAGAAACAGCAGTATACTACGCAGTGTAGTGGTCGTTGTTGTTTAGCTGGGTTACTTTTTTGTTGGACCGGACAACCTTCGTATAAAAGTACTTGAAAGCAATACTTGAGTAAAGGTACACGTTATCTACCAAGAAAATTACTTTGGTAGAAGTTTAAGTATCCTTTTAGAACACTTGAGTAACAGTCTCTGATGTTTCGACTGAAGTTTTTTCTGATATTAAATGTACGTAAAGGTCGACAGGGCAGGACATTCTTTTTGGATGCTTTTATATAAGACCTTAGTGGTCCCCATACGGTATCTGAAGTCTCTTTATATAGACCTTAGGGGTCCCCTAATACTGTTATCTGAAGTCTCTTTAATATAGACCTAGTGGTCCCCTAATACTGTATATGAAGTCTCTTTAGACCTTAGTGTCCCCTAAACTGTATTAAAGTATTTTTATATAGACCTAGGGGTCCCCTATACTGTATTCTGAAGGCTCTTTTATATAGACCTTAGTGGTCCCCTAATACTGATTCGAGCTCTTTTTATATAGCCCTAGTGGTCCCCTAACACTGTTGTGAAGTTCTTTATTAGGAACTAGGGGTCCCCTAATACTGTAGGTGAGTCTCTTTTATATTAGAGCCTAGTGTCCACTAATACTGTTATGAAAGCCTCTTTTATATAGGGCCTTAGTGGTCCCCTAATCCTGATTAAGTGTCTTTTATTATCGACCTAGTTGGGTACCCTAATACTGATCTGAAGTCTCTTTTATAGAGACCTTAGTGGTCCCCCTAACTGTATCTGAGGTCTCTTTATCTAGACCTAGTGGTCCCCTAACACTGTATGTGAAGTCTCTTTTATATAGACCTAGTGGTCCCCTAATACGGTCTGAACGTCTATTTTATCTAGACTAGTGGTCACCTAATACGGTATCTGAAGTCGAGTTTTATATAGACCTTAGTGGTCCCCTAATACTGTGGTATCTGTAGTCCCTTTCCAAAATTCAGAAGGAAGGTAAAAAAATATTGATTATGCCACTTTATGGTCAAAAGGTGGGCTAACGTTATTTTACTCCCCTGTTGTCGGGGTGAGTCACCGTCTGTTTACCATGCAGCAGAGCCTTCAACAGGGCCTTCCATGACACTATCAGTTGTTATGCTTCCTCCTCTTTCTTTGGTCGGTAAATTTTTTTTGCACCGATTTGGCCCAAACCGAGCACATTAGTCACCAACACCCTGGAATGGAGAGTGCATTTTTCTTGGCAATTTAAGAGCAATGATTCGCCAACCTGCTTTTTTCCAGTGTGACAAATTTTCTTCAGATTTTATTTTGTAAGAAGGAGAACTAGATCATAGAGGCAATGCAGTGGCGTAAAAAAATAGATATTATTAAGGTAAGTGTGGGGTAAATTCCGCGAAAAAAAATAACGAAGTAAAGTAAAGTACAGATACGTGAAAATTACAGTACAGTAGCAAAGTATTTGTTACTTTGTTACATTATAACACTACAGACGAGGTGAACTGTAACTGAAGTAAAAATGACGGAAGGAGCAGAAAACACAGTCGTATGACGTTTTCTGAATTGATAATCATGGTGTCCAACAATGGTGAAAAGTAAGAGTAGGCGATTTATTAGGTGGGGAGATGAGAGTTGGAACTGTACTGAAAGTAGTTAAACAACTGATAATAACAAAACGACCGTATCCAAAGTTCTCAGTTTATTGCCCGTATAGACTACAACGTTGCACATTTACCCGCTTGCCTGCGTGGTGCGCACACTCTCTCTAACACACACCACACACACACACACACACACACACCACCAAACACACACACCCCACACACAACACACACACACACACACACACATAAATACCATTACACACACACACACAACACACACCCAACAAGCACACACACACACACACACACACACACACACACACACACACACACACACAAACACACAAACACACACACACACACACACACACACACACACACGTCAGCTTCCATCAGAGCTGTATGTCTAAATTGGTGACAGTCACGGGTAGGAAGTGAGGAGAAGGAGACAAAAGTTGATCTTTGACAACCCCAATCAAGATGAATAAAAATGGTTTCATTTGAATACAGAGAGGAAAAGGACAGACTACTTGATATTCTAGTGGTTGGATATTCTGTGTTCTATTAGTGGTGTGTCATGCTGGAATGGGCATATGCATGACTGTCTAACATTCATAGCACAACCGTATGCAGTTTTACCATATTATCTATAAGTTGACTGCTCCTATATATTTAATTTCTAATCAGACAAATTGGCCTCTGCTACAGAGGTGCCATTTCACTTAAGATGGCTAAGCAGAATAGTATTTGTAACTTGGCCACCATATCCAAGAGTTACTCCCTGTAACTACCAAACTGTAAAGAGACAGGACCTGCCCTCGGCTAAACACACAAAAGAATGGATCTGGTCTGTTAGGAGAGAGTTTGAGTGTTTAAAAGTTTCAGGCCTTCAAAGTTGTGCAGTTTATGTCCACGTCTGTCTAGACTTAGATAATAATGTATGCAGTGAAACTTTTACGGAATTTTCTAAAATGATTAAGGGTATTTTTTGGCAAAACATGGATGCGTCACACAATCTTGAACGCAGTCACACAGAAATGTAAACGTCACTACAGTTGTCAAATGTTCCAAATGTCTGCCTCTGTTCCTGAGTTATAGCGTGAATATGGGCCAGAAAAAGCATTTTTTTTTGCAGCACATTGATCTTTAATATTATGACCTTTGACCTTGTTGGGATATAATGTTCAGCACTTAAGCATTTGATCCATTAGAACATTTGGGTGAAAATGTTGGCATAGTAAGCAATTCATTTTTGAGTTTTAGCCCAAAACCCGATTTGAGAGTTCACAAAAAAACAGCACATAAAAACACCATTACATTGATCAATCCACTCGCATGAACAGACACAATTAAAGCACATTTAGAGGCTCTGCTGAAACTCATTCAAAAATCTTCTGCAATGCCAAGCTTTAGGTTGGGAGATTCTGGCACAAGCATGGCATCAATTACTGTAAAAAAAAAAGCTAGAGTATGTCATATGTAAGGCTAAGCATCCAAATCTAATCAGACACTTGTACAAACACACTCTAGAAATGCAGTGTGTATCCCAGCTGCACCTGGTGGGTGAGGGGCAACCAACCTGTGTTGGAAGGATACTTTCAAAAATGTATTCCGTTACAGAATGGCATGACCCAAAAATGTAATTTTTTACATATTCGTAAATTACTACAATCTGATAATATTCTGAATACTGCATGACTTCCTGTTGAATTGCATTTAAAGTGGAGGGAGGAATGGCAGCCATCAAATATCCAGGGCTGCACAACTCTCACGCAGTGGCCGTGAGACACACGCATTTGACCGGTTTCACAGCCACACGCCACACCCCCCCGTTCTCCACGCTGAAGTGCGTCAATTTAGAAGTGAGTTTTTTAACTAGATCTGGTGTTGAGCCACTCGTGATCGCTAGTGACGCTTTCAGAGACTGGAGGGGGTTCAAGAGGCTACTGTCTAGTAGGTAAATTGTCGCAAACTAGAATCATTTTTGCACTAGCATTCCCAGGTCATTTCCCCGGTCTTCATGTATGAGCCTCGAGCATCACAGACCCGTCCGGCCGGCTCGTCAAGGTAGGAGTCCTGAGTATCACAGACCCGTCGGCCGCTTCGTGTCCACTCTCTCTGTAACATAGAGGTTAGCAGCACGGCTGGGAGCGGACAACTCAGTTTCATGTTAGTGGAACCCCGCTCTGGGGGGGGGGAGTGACAGTTGATCCGCTAGTCCTCCGATAACGAGCCACGTACAGCGCCCCTCTAAACTTTGTCAGAGACCATAATGGGCCTCGGACTGTGCGCGGGTCTGAGTGAGATCCAAATATCAGCGGAGCAAATGACATGCACAGCAGAACTATATTACACTTATAACTATATATATATATTAAATCGCAACATCTCGGAAACCAGAGGAGGGAGATATTTGAATGGGCATAACAATGTAAAACAAGAGCAGAACTCCCCCTCTCATCTGCCTTGCTCTTCTGCCAAAATCCTCTTGATCTGCCTCTGACTATGTCCTCCTCTGCCAAAAAAATTTCCTGTCTTCTCTCCTCTCTGCTCGTGTCTGCTCTCTCTCCCTCCCTTCCCCCTGACTGCCCTCTATCCTGCTGCTGCCTTTCCTCCGATCTGCTTCCCTGCCTCTGTCTTCTGTTCTCTTCTTTGACTCTCTCTGCTCTCTCCTCTCTCCCCCTCTCCCCTGTCTCCCTTCCCATAATAAATCTCTCCTGCTCTCGTGCTTCCCCTTGTTCCTTAAAATCTGTCGCTCCTTCTGCCTTTCTAATCTCTTCCCTCTCTCCTGTGTTCACTTCTGATGCTTTCTTCCTCCTGCTGAAACACATCGAGCTAGATACTTCTAATATTATATACGAACGATTATACTGCAAATTTGGGCCACTATGGTGCTTCTCTAACCTCGGTGAATCTTAATGTAAATGTAAATAATTAATTGATGTTTATAAAATGAAAAACAATAGTTCTTTATTCCAAAAAGTTAAATTCAGTAAGGGGGGCAGAGAGGGGATGAGGGGCCAAACATATCTGGCCTGCACAAAGGTTTTAAAGGATAAGAAATTTATGCAAAACAGAGGTTCTGCTTTAGAAATTTCAGGGTCTTAGGTTGATCCCTCAACATTAAATTTACATTGGGTCCGGTCCCTCACCAGGGGACCCCGGACCTGGTCCACCACAGACCAATATATTCTAGGTGTTGAGACATATGCTCAGTCTCTTCATGTTTTCATTGATGTTTGGCCAATTGTGGTCAGTTTTATATCATAAGAATTAATAATGTATATACTAATCGTTCTGCTGAATGCCACTAATACCGTTGATACTACAAACAATGCAAAGGCTCTACCCTACCGTTGGTGCAATATCATGTAAGATGATTTCTCCATTTTTTTGCCACAAAACTCTCCAGAAAGTGCCATTTAATGGTTTATTTTTCAATTTTTTTCATGGGGGGGGCATACCCGAACCCCCTCTAGGGAGAGCCCATCCCCCACATATAACCAAATCCCAATTTAAACCTGATAGTATAATGATGCTGAAAGAGGTGAAACCGGTCAAATGC
This sequence comes from Etheostoma spectabile, assembly GCF_008692095.1. NCBI lineage: Eukaryota > Metazoa > Chordata > Actinopteri > Perciformes > Percidae > Etheostoma > Etheostoma spectabile. The sequence continues at coordinate 25,508,295 of NC_045742.1, forward strand.
GTGTGTCTCACGGCCAATGCGTGAGAGTTGGCAGCCCTGAGTATTTGATGGCTGCATTCCTCCACTTATAAATGCAATTCAACATGGAAGTAATGCAAGTATTCAGAATACGTTACTCAGATTGAGTAATTTAACGGAATATGTAAAAAATTACATTTTTGGGCATGCATTCTGTAACGGAATACATTTTGAAAGTATCCTTCCCAACACAGGTTGTGTTGCCCCTATACCCACACACGGGTGCAGCTCGGGATACACCACTTAGCATTTCCTAGAGTTGTTTTGTACAAGTGCTGAGTAGATATTGAGATGCTTAGCCTTACATATGACATCTCATAGCATTTTTTTTTACAGTAATTGATGCCATGCTTGTGCCAGAATCTCCCAACCTAAAGCTTGGCATTGCAGAAGATGTTTGAATGAGTTTCAGCAGAGCCTCTAAATGTGCTTTAATATTTGTCTGTTCATGCGAGTGGATTGATAAATGTAATGGTGTTTTTATGCTGTTTTTATGTGAACTCTCAAATCGGGTTTTGGGCTAAAACTCAAAAATGAATATGCTTACTATGACAACATTTCACCCAAATGTCTAATAGGATAAAATGATTAAGTGATGACATTTAATATCCAAAAGGTCAAAGGTCATAATATTAAAGATCATAATGTGCTGCAAAAAAATGCTTTTCTGCCCATTATTCAACGCTATAACTCAGGAACAGAAGGCAAGACATTTGGAACATTTGAAACTGTAGTGATCGTTTACATCTTCTGTGTGACTGCGTTCAAGATGTGTGTGAAGCATCCATGTTTTGCCAAAAAATACACTTAATACATTTTAGAAAATTCCTTAAAAGTTTTCACTGCATACATATATTATCTAAGTCTAGACAGACGTGGACATAAACTGCATCAACTTTGAAGGCTGAAACTTTTAAAACACATCAAACTCTCTCCTAACAGACCAGATCCATTCTTTTTGTGTGTTTAGCCGAAGGGCAGGCTCATGTCTCTTTTACGTTTGTGTATGACAGGAGTAACTCTTGGATATGTTGGGCACTTAAAATACTATTCTGCTTAGCCATCTTAAGTGAAATGGCACCTCTGTATCAGAGGCAATTGTCTGATTAGAAATTAAATATATATAGAGCAGTCAAACTTATAGATAATATGGATAAAACTGCATACGGTTGTTGCTATGAATGTAGACAGTCATGCATATGCACATTCAGCATGACACACACAATATAGAAACACAGAATATCCAGACACACTAGAATATCAAGTAGTCTGCCTTTTCTCTCTGTATTCAAATGAACCATTTTTATTCAGCTTGATTGGGGTTGTCAAAGCTCAACTTTGTCTCCTTCTCCTCACTTCCTACCCAGTGACTGGCACCAATTAGACAACAGCTCTGATTGGAAGCTGACGTGTGTGTGTGTGTGTGTGTGTGTGTGTGTGTGTGTGTGTGTGTGTGTGTGTGTGTGTGTGTGTGTGTGTGTGTGTGCTTGGGTTGGGTGTGTGTTGTGTGTGTTGTTGTGTATGGTATTGTATGTGTGTGTGTGTGTGTGTGTGTTGGTGTGTGTGGGTGTGTGTGTTGTGGTGTGTGTGTGTGTGTGTGTGTGTGTGTGGTGTGTGGTGTAGAGAGAGTGTGCGCACCCGCGGCGCGGGTAATGTGAAACTTTGTGTCTATACGGGCATAAACTGAGAACTTTGGAACGGTCGGTATATCAGTTGTTTAGACTACTTTCAGTACAGTGTCCAACTCTCATCTCCCCAACTAAATAATCCCTACTCTTACTTTTCACCATTGTTGTACATCCATGATTATCAAATGCAGAAAACGTCAGACGACTGTGTTTTCTGCCTCCTTCCGTCATTTTTAATTCAGTTACAGTTCACCTCGTCTGTAGTGTTATAATGTAACAAAGTAACAAAATACTTTGCTACTGTACTGTAATTTTCACGATCTGTACTTTACTTTCCGTTATTTTTTTTCGCGGGAACTTTACCCCACACTTACCTTAATAATATATATTTTTTTACTCCACTGCATTGCCTCTATGTCTTAGTTACTCCTTCTTACAAAATAAAATCTGAAGAAAATTTGTCACACTGAAAAAAGCAGGTTTGGCGAATCATTGCTCTTAAATTGCCAAGAAAAATGCACTCTCCATTCCAGTTGGTGACCTAATGCCGTTTGGTTGCCAAACGGCAAAAAAAAATTACCGACCAAAGAAAGAGGAGGAAGCATAACAACTGTAGTGTCATGGAAGGACCTGTTGAAGGCTCTGCTGCCATGGTAACAGACGTTGACCACCCCGACAACAGGGTGAGTAAAATAACGTTACCACCTTTGACCATAAAGTTCATATCAATATTTTTTTACCTTCACTCTGAATTTTGGAAAGGACTACAGATACAGTATTAGGGGACCACTAAGGTCTATATAAAATCGACTTCAGATACAGTATTAGGGACCACTAAGGTCTAATAAAAAGACTTTCAGATACGTATTAGGGACCACTAGGTCTATATAAAAGAGACTTCACATACAGTGTTAGGGGACCACTAGAGTCTAATAAAGAAGACTTCAGATACAGTATAGGGGGACCACTAAGGTCTTATAAAAGAGACTTCAGATACAGTATTAGGGGACCACTAGGTCTAATAAAAGACACTTATATCAGATTAGGGACCACTAGGCCCTATATAAAAGAGACTTTCAGATACAGTATTGTGGACCACTAAGGTCTATATAAAAGAGACTTCACTACAGTATTAGGGGACCCACTAGTCTAATAAAAGAGACTTCACATACAGTGTGGGACCACTAGGTCTATATAAAAGAACTCAATCAGTATTAGGGGACCACTAGGTCTATATAAAGAGCCTTCAGAATACAGTATTAGGGGACCCACTAGGTCTATATAAAAGATACTTTAATACAGTTTAGGGGACCACTAAGGTCTAAAGAGACTTCATATACAGTATTAGGGGACCACTAGGTCTATATAAAGAGACTTCAATAACAGTATTAGGGACCTAAGGTCTATACTAAAGAGACTTCAGATACCGTATGGACACTAAGGTCTTATATAAAAGCATCCAAAAAGAATGTCCTAGCCTGTCGACCTTACGTACATTTAATATCAGAAAAACTTAGTCAAACATCAAGACTGTACTCAAGTGTCTAAAGGAACTTAAACTTCTACCAAGTAATTTCTGTAGATACGGTACCTTACTCAAGTATTGCTTTCAAGTACTTTATACGAAGGTTGTCGGTCCAACAAAAAAGTACCAGCTAAACACAACACCACTACACTGCTAGTTACTGCTGTTTCTTTTACACACATTTCTCATAATCATGATTGGTCATGAGATTGCATTGTGGACTTGTTAGTTAAACGGAGACTAGTTCTTCTACTGGCCTAGTGTATGGAGATCGTTTTTTTTTGGCTAAAGCCTGCTTAAAAATTAAAACCAAATAATGTTAATGTACCCGAAAGAAGAAAAAGGAAATCCTCTGGAATAAGCCATTGATTGCACCACTTTCAGGATTTGGCCATATGCATATGGAGGTTGGGGCAAAGTTAGGTATGTAGACATGTTTCCAGCATCATTTTTCAAATGAATTTATTCTGAATTGTTCTCATCAGAAAACCGCTTGCTCAAATGACTAAAAATATGTCATATTTTTAATATTGTTGGAGCAGAAATTGTTATCCAGTAACCCACACTAGGTCTTTGGATAAGTAAATTCAAAGATTTAATTTTGACACATTTGGGAATGTAGTGAAAACGTGTGAAAGAGACAGAACACGGAGCTAGAGACAAAAAGCTACAAAAACACACAGTGCTTTTTAGGGAAGAACTGACTCCTTTTGTGGGTTTTTTTCACTCTCTCCCCCCCTCCATTCACTCCATCTCTCCTTTTTTTGTCCCTTCCTCTGCCTATCTCTCTCTTTTAGCTCTCTGTGTGTCTATTGCTCTCTCTACACACCACTAAATCACTGTTGTCCCCGGACGCTGGCTTGTTGTCTTTTTTCCTTCGCCTTGAATAATTATCAAAGACAAGAGGCTGCTTTTCCTTCCATGGAAACACTGGCGCTAGCTGGTATTTTGTGTGTGTGTGTGTGTGTGTGTTTGTGTGTCTTTGTTCATTCAGTGCAGGGATTTGGGGAGTGTGTTATCCGCAAGGTCCTCGTACATCTGGACGGAGTTGGATCTCAAAGGTTTCCCGAGATTGGTGTGACACACCACACTCAGCAGCAGCTATAGCATATCGTGGTCGATTGGAGTTAGTTTGAGCGGAAAGGTGTGAAGGGCTGCAAAGGAGCAGCGTTCTGTGGCTAATATGTCCGCACACACATACACACACATAGAAAGCAGTGCTCTTGAGTCTAGCAGTCAAGGATCGATAGCGTAGCCACAAGGAGGCTAATCAATGAGGTGGATTTCGCTGCTGGAGAAGAGAATCGCCTGTTTCCCCAAAAACACACACAACCACACACACACACACCACACACCCACACACACACCCACAACACCCACACCACACACACACACGATCATAAGGCACACATCAATTTCCCCCACTATAAATGCATAGATGCCCACATAGACACACCCACCTGTGCTTCCTCCCATACCCCCCCCCCCCCCCCCACACACACACACACACTCTCCCCCCCCTGTGTATGGCAGCCAGCCCTATATGTCATTATTGCCAGTTTACTGCTCAAACAGAGTGAGCATCCAGAAGGTTTTATTGTTAGTTATAGATTTGCGTCAAGTCCCTGCTGACGTGTGAAGAAGTCATAACCCATTATTTTAAAAGTGATCAATAAATATAACAGAGTGATATAATAAGTGAATAAGTTGAGAAGTCTTTTGTCACATGCTAGGTGCTCAGCAGCAAATGTTATAATTTGACATTTAGCGCCTTTATTCAGACAGGATGGCCCATTAGTTTCTTGTTTTGACATTGTGTTCTGTTATCTTTTTTCTATGAACCATAGTGACTTGTGTATCTGTCACAACGTCATTTTCAGTTCAACAGAAGCTAGGTAGCTATGAGCGGGACTGTGCTCCCCCTTTAACCAGAAAACCCGCTTTTGCTCAACTAAGTTTTGTTCTGACAGTAACCGGACTACGACCATTTTGTTTTCAAATTGCGACATTAGCCAACACTGACTTTTTTTTTTTTATTGTGTTTTTGTTCAAAGGACTTCAAGTTTCATATCTTGAGTTTGTATTTATATACATTTTATTTATCATCAGAACTTAATATATTTTGATGTTCCTCTTTCGTTTATAAAAGATGAACAAACAAATTATCATTTTTTTTTAGTGAGAACTCATTATAACTACAATTACTAATGTTTGGGAATCTGTTTATGTTTTGTAACGCGTTTCTGGCATTATTTTTTTGAATATATGTTAAATAACCAAATATTCGATCGGTATCGGCCTTAAAAATCCTTTATCTAGGCTCTAGTTCCTACGGCTCCTATTTGCTGTGCTGCTCTTTTAAAAGTGAACACTGAAGCTTGGCTATTTTAAAAATCTTTTTATAATATTTTATGCTCTCTATTGTACATGTGTTGTAGGTCTTTTTTAATGAATTTTGGCGGAGTTTTCAAATATTTAAATAACTTTTCAAGTTAAAATACTGTAGTAATTTAGAAAAATTCCTTTTTTATTGCAGTGGTACTGAAATCGGCAATCGAGATCGTGTTATTTTTACTGGTTTTGGCACTGACTGTAACATACAGTCATAGCCCACTTGTTGTGGCTGATATCGTTCAGATTACGGCCTCTACAGTCTGTTTGATCACTAAAATCAACAGTAGATTCACTTAATTAGTAATTATTTGTTTGATTAGACAATTCACATTAATAACGTTTCTGTAAATCCGCCATGGTTAGCCAGTCGGTATTTTCAACCTGTATCCTAGTTACCCAGCATGCATGCCTTAATGGTGGGAAAGAAACCGGAGGACCCGGCAGAAACCCACGCAACATTAAAACTCCACGCAAAAGGCCCGAACGACCTTGATTTGAACCCAGAAAACCTTCTTGTGAGTAAAGTGCTAATCACTGAGGCCTCAGATCCCAACTCATTTAAGAGCATTTTGACAGCTATATATGGATAAGTGGGCCTGATAACATTTTATTAAATAAGACTTGACCACAGTTTCTCTGTCACTTCCTGTCGGAAACGGCTGGCAACTGTCTGACTGAGAGCAGATTTTTGTCACCACCCCCCCGCGATGCCGCCTGCTCTTGTCCATTTACAGGCTCAGATCTCCTTTCCATGTTACGAGACCCTCCTACCTTTTAGCCACTCAGAAGCCGACACCATCATAGACATCAAACTCTTACAATGAAATTCTAACCTGTGATAGCTGAACTGTGTCAAAGCAAAACAGGGCCTTTTATAATCCATTTCACACCCGATCAATTTATAATCTTATTTCTATATATTTATGTATATAGTTACAAGTATTTGTGTGAGTGATGTGGGCGTGTTTGTGTATTTGAGAAGTTTTGTATTTTGTACTTTTTTGGGGGCTGTTTTCTTTGCACTTTTCAAATAGAATAAAAAAACGCAGACATATCTGTAGAAATAAATCCAGTTTTGAGTTGTTTGTTTTGATTTAGCATCATTTTTACAAGAGGGAGACATGCATTTTAGTTTGATTACATAAAAAAGTGACATTAGGCTTTGCTGTAGACTTCTCGACTTATTTCAAATAAGGAAGAGAAAAAAGAGAGAATTCGCAACATTAGCCGCTCTGAACCAGTTGTTGTGCCGACTTTTGCTGCCTGCCGAAACTGGCTCTTTCCACAATGGGAAAAATAATTATTTTGAAGTGTAAAAAACAATTCCTGACGTCCTAAAAAATTGAAGTTTCGAGTCTCCTAATGTTTTATTAGACCATGTACATTTCCTCGCTGCCCGTAAGGTTGAGCAATTTTCGAGCAGGCATGATTGTTAAAGGGGTGCACTGCAGTGTTTTGTAGGCAAATGATCCTAAGTTGCTGACCGAACGTTCCGGCCGCGTAGGATGGATGTCAATTCTCGGCAGAAATGTCCAATAAGTCACATCGGCACAACGAGTGTGTCTGGGGCGAGTGACCAGAAGAAATTAAAACGGCGGTGCTCTGTGGATAAACGAATTAACATAAAAGTTCTTTTTCACTTTGGTGTGTGTGTTGTGTGTACAATCTGAACTGCCTGCCTTTTTAAAAAACACACGCCTAACACGTTCATGCTCTGAGGCTCTCCTGTTTAGTGACAAATAAGATTCCTCTGCAAAACCCTGAATATACTCTTTTAAATTGGTGTGTGTGTGTGTGTGTTGGTGTTGTGTGTGTTTTGTGTGTGTGTGTGTGTGTGGTGTGTGTGTGGTTGTTTTTTGTGTGTGTTTGCCATAGTGTGGATTTTATTGGGTATTCTTTCCCTGAACAGCCCGGCCGCATCCACCGTCAGACCACACCGTGACCTTCCTTAAACACTCAAGTGGTGTTTGTGGATGTGTGTGTGTGTGTGTGTGGTTTAGTGTTCTCTGTGATTCATATATTTTTTGTGTCTTAGATCCAATGTGTGAGAGTTTTGTGTTGTTTATTTGTGCACATCATAGCAATACTTGACATTTGTCTTTGTTGTTGGCTTTGAGCTATGTTTTTTTACCTGTTTGGTGTGTTTATTGTCTGAGTTTCTGCGGATGTGTGTGTGTGTGTTTTTTAAATGGTTAAAAAAGGTTTTTCATAACTTGTCCACATGATGTACACTGTGTGGAAGACATGCTTGCGTGTGGCAGCTTAAGATTTCCTCTCTGTGCACAAACCTTTTGTAGATTCTAAGTCCAGTGTGGTGTGTGTGTGGTGGTGTGTGTGTGTGTGTGTGTGTGTGTTGCGCGCATGTGCGTGTGTGTGGGGTTTTGTGTCTTTGTGCGTGTCCTTTGTGTCATTGCCACCGAGCTGTGCCAGATTTGTGTTGAATGTGGCAGACTGCAGCACCCGGCAGAAAAAAAAAACACTTGACAGTCTCTGACCTTGCGGCAGTGACCTCACCACCCACACACACACACACACCACAACCACACCCAACAACCATACGTACATACACCATACATACCTACATCATGATGCAGCGTCTGCTGTGTGTTTGCAGTAGAGCTGGGTGCCTGCCTACAGTCTGATATAATGCATTTTTCAACACACTTGACTCCATCACCATCCATTCCTCCGATCTTTCTCCTCCCTCTCTGTCCTTCCTTGTCCTCCTCTCCTCCTCCTGTCATTGATCGTTTTTTTATAACCTTTCCTCAGTCATCATCGGCCCACCTGTCTCTCCGTCTTGCCTTCACTTTCCATCTCCTCGCTCCACATCAGCAGTCTCCTGTTCCTCCTAATTGCGCCCTGCTCTCCATCTACCTTCGTGCTTCCCGTTTTCTCCTCTCCCCGCGATTGAACCTCCTTATCCCTCCCTTCTCCTGGTGAACTCCTTTTTCTTCCTCTCCCACCCCTGCAGCTGTCTGTCTTCGTGCAATCTTTGGCTCACTCCAGCCGCTGGCGTTTTTATATTCCTCTTTTATAGTTGAATAAGGCAGCTGTCAGCCACAAGGAGACACCACTTACTGCAGCGCTACTACGACTACTAATGTACACAGTCTGGTTGCCACTGTATTGTAGTTACTATCACTCTACTACTATCTCACTGCAGCTACACACACAACTACCAACTATTGTTCAAATAAACTCATATTCCAGTCTCAAATAATGGCAGACACATAAACCATACAATCGCATTCACCGCACTAATAGTACAGTATAGGGCGCACAATATATTCGTTTTTTGTTATCAACATCACAAGATCAAACCTGGCACAAAAACACAGTCGCAAAAGGCTGCAACATCCCGAAAAAAGAAAAATTTTGTGTTAAGTTGAAAGTAGAGATGTTCCATCCATTACTCTGTATGGCCGCCGATACTACCTAAAACTGCTGGTACGTATCATGGAATGTACTGGAGTTTAATGCACGCATCCCATACCATCGTATAAACAACTAAAGAATCTATCGTTACAGTAGTTTTCTTTATGTTCTTTGTCCTTATAACTGACCGCCAAACTATGATAAAGAAAAGTTCTGTGGCGTTCATTGTTTTGTTTTGTTCATGTTTCACAAAGATGTTTAACCTGAGCCACACCAACACCAACACCTCACATCATATACATCCATACGGGAGTATATCGCTTGTTGATAACATAAGAAAATAAATGACCACTGGCGTCTGATCAGTACTCGTATCGGCCGATACGCACGTTCAAGTCATCAGAATCTATCGCCTCCCGCTCTGTGTGGGTTTGACTTTCCTAGAACTCTGTTTCCTTCAAAAACAACAACAACTTCGGCTAACAGCTTTACCTTAAAACAGAAAAGTATTGTTTGAAATTGTGACTTTTTCTTTGCCACAAGCACGGCTTGCTTTGGTTCTTCGGGGCAGCATTGTAAAGAACTTACAAATAATAACGTAAGTTCATGGCTTTCCTCGCCTCCTGGGGATGGTTTTGGAACTGATGTGGAGAGGATTGGTTGTGTGACGAAGCACATGCGGCAATACACTGGTAAGACATCCATATGAGGTTGAACCGTATATAAGCATAAAAAGCTCACAATTACTGTCTTGTGTGAACTTCATTATTTGTATGTGGCTTTTTGCCTTTGCGGGTTCCCCCCCCCCCCAATGTCCCACCAACAACAATTGTTCCGCAGTAGCCATTTCAAAGCCAACCAACATCTGTGATTGTGTTAAGAAATGGCTATCCCACTGCTTTGTGTGGTGTAGCCCAACCTTACACGCCACAGCGCTGTGGAGATCAGGTCTGGAATGTTAGATGGGCGGACTGTCCTAACTAGGCAAATGTCCTGACAACAATCGTTGCACTTTAAAAGTCTTTCAGCTGCTTAAAGGACATATCCCATCTTTCCTGGTAGTCTTTTATGTGAACATCTTGGAGCAAGTGGATTTGACAGCAGCCTTATTACGAGGCCAAGCTACTGCAATTGGGAATTAATTAAGAAGTTTTTGCTCAGAAATTCAATTTCCTGATAGAACTCGGTGTTTGCTGCTAACTGTGAACCAGTAGCAATAAATTTATTTTTTTCTCTAAATAAAAAATTCTGGTATAGTCCACACTCGCTGACAGGAAGTCATGAGCTTGTTTATTTTTGCATGTAACTTGATGCTTTCCCTCAACTGTAACACATGACTCTTAACTGACGTGGGGACTGTATTCACCTGTTAGGCTTGTGCATTGTATTATATGTTGTAGCTGTTTTTTTTTTTGCTGCACCTTCTGCTTTGAAGTGCTACCTTTGCAGCTGTACGACTGTGCTTTTAGCTGCCTTCTCTGCAGCTGGTCGTTGTTATGTCTCCCTCAATCATCTTCATGTTTTATTCTCCTCATTCTCCTATTTTTCCTCTATTTCCTGTCCTCTGGCTACTTTCCCTCCTCTCAACTCTCACGACTAACCAATTTACAGCCCGCATCTCCCGCTCATCTTCTTCCCCTCTATTTGTTTTTCCTCTCCCTCTTTTAGGTGTTGTTTTGCTCTTGTTTTGTTCCATCACCTCGCTCTGCCTCCCGCAGAGTGATACATGTGAAGGAAGACACGTGGGATTCTGTGTTGGCGTAAGGCTGATGCCAGTCTCAGTGGCCTGCCAGCTCTCCATAAGTTTTTTTTTTTTTTTTTTTTTTTACTACAGTTATGTGTATAAGTTTAATTCGTTCACGTTTTCATTATGATGCAGTGGTAGCTGGTGTAGCTGCCATAGTTTAAATGACATTGTTTGAAAGCCCATACAAACTGTTTTTTTTGGACTGGAGGCTGTGATTATACTGGGGTTTTGTGCCAATGCCAATAACTTTTTTAGTATTTAGTATAGCTGTAGACTGTAGGTTTTTTTTCTCACTGTTTTTTTTGGTGCCATGGCAGGCAAAAATGCTCTCGACCCTTCACAACAAGTCTAGTGTTTGGAATTGGGGGGGGCAGAGAAAAGCGCTTGCTGCCTATGTGTGCCCCCCTTGCATTTTGTATCATTCGTTGTACAGTCTTAGGTTTAGATTACAAGCCGATCCATTTTGGGCCTTATAAGTGATAAATACAATATTTTTTCTTGAAGCAATTAATATCAATAACACAAGGATTTAATGTGTTAAAGTTTCTGTTAATGCCAGATTCATGGAAGTATCTATTGAGATCATCCTTAGTTTCAGACTAGGAGGAGAAACAAACACCCCATAGTTTGTTTGCAAAACATAAATTACCACCCTATATTTATGTTTTTTGTTAGTCAGGCCCCCTATTTTTGGGCGTATAATTATGACAGAAGCAAAGCAGGTATGTCATTACTTTTCACCCCATGGAGCCGTGTTTTGTACACTTTTTGAATCCTTTGAAAATAAAGTAACGTCTTTTTTTAACATTACTTAACAAACGGAACCATCATAGAAAGTAACCTAACCCTATGTACTGAATCGACCCAACCACAGTAGTTTGTGTTATATCCTAAACCTACCAACTGTGACGTTTTCACAACGTTAAGCATCCGTTTAAAACCGCAACCGTTCAGATTAGTATGAGGATGGAAAAGGCTCCCGTGTTTCGTATTTCCCTGGTCACCGCTAGGGGGCGCTAACCCTTTGACATTCCTACGGGTCGTATCAGAGGTAGGAAAACATACCTATGTGTTCATACTGGTTTGGGTGACTTGGTTGAGCTCAGGTAATTCCGTTCTTAGAAAGGCTGCCCTCTTACTTCACTGTGAAAACCCATTTATTTTGGTCATTAATTGTTTTGTCATCAGCTTGACAGGAGCTTGCTTATGTCTTCGTTCCACTGTTGTTTGAACCTTTTGTTTGCAGGTGTAGATATGCTACAAAAACCTAAATGTCAGGCCTCAGTGTGCATGTTCACTATCTGTTTTCTTTCAGAGAATGCAGACACGTACTGTCCATTTATTAATGGACCACACTGCATAAGCATAAAAACCACTGCTGCCGCTTTCAAAGTGCTGCAATCGTCTCATCAAGCATTTTTTATAAATACATTATCTCATCTTTTGATGTATTAGGTTCCGCAGGTACCCGGGATCTTCGGTCCCATTTAATAGACCTAATGATATTTACTACCAGTTGTTACCATTTCTGGGCAGCTAGCTTCACCATCTTGATTACATTCAAAGCCTCAATGATACCCTTGTCATTATGTTTTGCGCTGGGTTTTGATGAATCAAAGAAACTATTTCAGAATGATTTTAAAATTTTTTTGTTAACATAGGTTGAGTCTTCATCACCTTGACCTTTATTTACAGATGTTGTAAATCATAATCAGTTCAGTTGTCTTGCAAAGGACGCTTCAGCACATAGACCGGAGGAGCGAGGAATCGAACCAATCTGCGATTAACAGACCACCTCTTAGTGATAGTAAGCTCTCCCCAATGAAAAACAGCACAAGTAAAATTGATTTAATGAATAATATCACGGCATAATCCCAACTCTGGGAACATTGATTACTCTTGTTAAGTCTAATGATTATACCAAAGCTTGTTTTTCCTAGTACATTTGAAAACGAGACTAACTGCCTAGATGCCCGACGAGGTAGGGTTAGAGGCAACCTGATTGTCCCTTTTGGCTTCAGCTTTGGCAGCAGGCCAGCCCACTCCTCCCCTCACCGTCAGTCGGTGTAGTTTTCCAACCTGTGTTGACACCAGTTAACAGATTCATTGCTTTGACTTCAAAATGAGGCCATAACATTAACCCAAACCTCCGTGGGAGAACTTGTTCCGCCAAGTCGAAAACACAACTCTCTTCATCAGCAGTCTCTCACTAAGCTATTCCCCCAACATGGTGTTCCTACACATTCTCTTTAACAGCTGTTTTTTCAGCCCAGTGACGTACAGTAGGTTCACACCCACCCTAACTAACGCTGACCTTATTATATTGCATTATAGCCTTTTTATATCTGTGGAAACGATTGCAACTTAAATTCCAGTGCATGGTGTAAAATCTTGCATCTACAAATAAATATCTTGATCTTGACATCTTGAATTATGACTGACAATAATAACTGAATGGTGTTGTCCTACAGAAAGTGTTCACGATATAAAGCCTTCTGTTAAGGAAAAAAGCTCAGGAGCAGCCACCTCATTTCACATAACGGTTGGAGTTTCTTAGACAACACAGAAGCTATTGAATGAACTCTTCATTAAGAGACAATTACAAGTACAGTAATAGTTTAACCACAATGTGTTTACGTGCAGTGCCAATCTCAACTCTCTGAAATTCCTGTCTTCCTGAGGTGTGTGTTAAGCTCATGCTGCAGGCGTTAATGTTTTAGCCGGACCTTTAAGGTGAAACAAAGATATTGCAATAGGCCTAACCCAGATGCTAAAGCCTAGTTTACCTATCTCTCCCTATCATAACAGCCTCATACGCTGCCCGATCCCCTGAATCTGTAGAGAGACACACATAAATATAATGAACAGTTTTGGTTAGTAGCAGACATGCTAGTTTCTCGTCCCCGGACCTGTGACCTATTAACAACCTAATTGTTGGCTAAGCTTTCCACGCTGGTGTTTCCGGAAACTTCCACCACACCTTTCAGCAGTAAAAGTGCACATCACTTTCTTTCCTGGTTTGAGTTTCCACAACAGTAGCTTAACATTAAATACTTGATTCCACAACTGGAATGAATTTGTGTTACATTGTTGTACTAAAGAATAACTGCTGGGTACCTGTGTGGTAAAAAGAAGATTAAAATCTTGACAGATTTCACTGTCAGCCATTTTGTCTTGGCTTCAGCGTTTCCGTTTCACAGGGACAACTGACAGCAGACTTTCTACCTTACTCAACCTCCAGTGTGACAGCCGTCAGCGATGGCTTTTGTCTGCTGTGTATGTGACCACACTATCTGATGTGACACGTCATCTAAGGGTTTGGTTTGCTCAGCTGGGTTTTATTCACAACTGGCATCCACCTTCTTGCAAAGCCTATCACCTGTTGGGGAATGGGGGGGTTGTTGTTATCGATTTCTTTGGCCTCCCTTCAATTCCACCTTCTCTCTTTCAAACACCAACGTGACCCTGACACCCAGTCAGAGTCTGCCCGCTAGCCGTCTGTCAGCTGCATCACTTGGTGTCATCCCCTGATCACTAATTGGAAAACCCAATTGTCTGCCAGCGTTTGGAGAACATAGTGGCGCATATCTTCCCCAATCCTTCTGACATACGCTGGGAATTTCAGCTTTTTTGCAGAACTGACATTTCAGATTTTCCTTTTCTTTTTCTTTTCTGTCCATCACAGCGCGGTTTGGGATGTGAGCTTTTGAAATCTATGTTTAATCTCAACTTTGTCAACGCTGTGCATGGTCGAAATGTTGTGTAATCAACTGGACGGCATCACCAAAGATTTTTTCCTTCCTTTCCCTCTCCCTGCAAACTCTCTTATGTGAGGTTGTTTGGCTCTCTCAAGATAATTTGCTTGTGGTTTGAACCAATTGAGTTTGGCTGATGACCACCATTAGAGCCTAGATCTTTGCCCTAACCGAGGGCCCGTCTGATTTTACACGGGCTCTGCCGGGCTGCGTGTCTTGCGCTCCGGGGGCCAGTACATGCGCTGCCATGAGGAGGTGAAATGGCGGCTGGGCTTCTGGCATTACTTTTGGTTGCACCCATTAAAGAAAGCAAGTCCGTTGGTGTGCAAAATTTTGACCATGTGCATACATTGAGACTAATGACTAGTGGTTAGTGGAATGCAAAAGATGTGACCTTCTGCGACATGGTACTACGAAAACGACAGGGTATCCGTATAAGCTTGTCAAAGCTGTTCTCACACACCTTCCAGTGCCCAGTCAACCTACAATCCCCATCGTTGTTTGCTGCATCAAAACCCATCCCTGCAAATGTGGAACCGAACGTGACGAAAAGTGTGTCAGCTTTTCCTGTAAAGCAATAGTGCCTTAAATATCGGAAATGGCGAGGGTTTGAATAGCTGACCAAGAACTAACTTGTTGGGTATGAGAGTAAGTTTTCCTGCCTATGCCTATTGATAGTGCTAGATATGTTACAGAGGACTTCCTTATTTTCTTTGTTCTAACTTCCAAGTGCCTATACCACGTGAAGTCCTACATAAATTATTTTAAAACACTTTCTAAATTGGCTCATTCTTGACAAAGGCAAAGAACCTGTGTGCGGGTGCTGCACTATTGAATACGTCTGGCTGTAAACAGGTTGGGCTTTTAAAAAGCTGGCAATCCAAATGTGCATGTCTGGCTCAGGCCTTTCGGGCCTAACTTTTAAGCCCGATTACAGCTCTATGAAACTCCACCTGGTGAAGGAGAAAAAAAACAAGCTCTGGATTGTTTGCGTTTTCTTTTAACAAATCACAATCTTTTTGGGCAACACTAAGCTCCGGACACAGCGACAGTAGATTTGCAAGATAGTCTCGTGAAGGACTTGTTTGGTGGAACATTTGCACCTGAAAAAGAAATGCTACATACAAATAAATAAATTAACTTCACTGTCACACAAGACAGAAAAAAGCAAAAAAAAAAAAAAAAAAAAAAAAAAAAAAAAAAAAAAAAAGGGAGAAAAAAAAAATAATGTTAGAAATTAAATCATTGTTGGTACAATGGTTTAACGGAATTTTCTCTTACCATTGTTTGCCGTGTGTACTTCCCCCCCTCAGTCCCACAACGCCCAGTTGAGAGAGTAAACTGCCGTAAACATATTCATACAAATCTTTTAGAGTCATTCACTGATGACTTCATTGTGATGCTGCCTTTAAATAATATATGCTACTAGAAAGAACGCATTGCATTAGTTGAGCAGAGAACCGCAGTTGCACTGTCATCAGCTGATTACATCACTGCTTGGGTTAGTCACGTTCATTTATCAGCTGCTTGGCCGCTGTCCAGTATAAGTCCAGTCATTATAGCAGGTGAAACTTTTGTCACTGTTTTCTACCAACCAACATCCTCAAGTGCTGGCTGTGGTTTTTTTTGAACTCCATGATGTATTGTCAAGTGGATTAATTCTCCCTCAAAGTTCTCTGATTTGTTTCCTCAATAATTTTATCTAACAATACATTGTTGATGAAATGGACAAGGAATAGATTCAATAATGATATTCAAAGAGCTATATATCTTTTGTAGTTAGGTGGTACTAAAGCCCCAATACCTTATAAAATATTTTCCATGCTACCACTAGTTCTGTTAATCGTCAGAATTAAACTAACCTTTTGTCTGCTGCCACAAACACCTTCCCTGCTGCGATTCACTGTACAAGCTTTGCTGCAGTCCCAACACACTCATTCGCAGCTCAATGCCTTCTTGATCAGGCGTGACAACGTAATTGTTTCATTGCCTGGATTGACGACTTGAATTTAATGTGGTCCATCGATCTTTTGTTGAGGGGAAATTGGGTTTGTTGACAGCGTTGTAGATCTTCATGGCCCACGTGTTCACCTTTTTATACTCCTCTTCCTTAAACCATTTTTCTCTTAAATCTCCGTTTCACCGTCTACTCTATCTTGCCCAAAAAAACTAAAAAAAAACTTCATCTCAACTTCTTCCTCCTCTTGTCTCATTCCCTACCCCTTTAACTTTTTCAGTTTATCACTCTCTCTCTTTCCTTTAATCTGTCTATTTGTTTCTTCACTTCCTCCTATTCCTCCCCACTCCCTAGTTTTTTCCCATTTTACTCCCCTTTATTTGACTTTCAAATTAAAAAAAATTGATTACCCAATTGCTTATCAGAACATCAACACCAGGCAGTATCACCATAAGAAAAATAGATTGAAAGGGTGACACCCACAAATTTTTAGATTTACTTGAATATCACTTAGAAAAGATTAGGTGGTGTGGTAAGTATTGCCGTTGATAGAATTTTTTTCTTTTTTCTGTCACTAATTGATTACTTACAGTAAAACTTCACGTCTATTTTTTTCAGTTTTATTACTGCTGATTGTCAGTCCTTGACTGCTTTGGTTAGTGTTGACTGGGGTTCGGGTTTAATTTCGCTGTCATCTGTGGTCCATTGGATGTGTGCACATTGTTTCCTTTGTGTTTGGGGACACTTTTGTGTTGCTGTGTTGCCCTCTTAAGCGCTCAACCACTGAAGTACTGCTACTCTGACGTTCTCCTTCAGTGCTGCAACACTAACGTATCAGCACGGGAGCCTAGAATTGTAATTCCCCCCGATGCGAAAGTTTTGGAAGAATCAGCTCTCTACAGGACAGTGACCTAAGACTGAGGAAGAGGGTGCTGGCCCAGAGACTTGGACAGCAGATGTGCCGTATTCCTCTGGCCTCCATCATGAAGAAAAATGAAGTAAAAGACTGTCTCACTAAAACCGTACTTATACCATACACACGCCATCCTTAAAGTAAAGTTTTTGTGCCACACCTGGTGCCTGGAATCCCGATTTTACCCAATAAGATCATGGAGATTTTAATCATTGTGTTAGAACCTATGTCCCTGAATCCTTTCTCTAGGTCCGTCACCTGTTCCAGTAGATGGGTTCAAGTCATTCTTAATATATACAATAAAAGTATGAATCTTACATTAGGTTATCCCTGCCATCGTCATGATCTTGATGTAACTAAAGAACAACTCCCGGTCATTAACACATGGACCATTCATGAGGTACTTGCATGACTATTATGGTTAAAAAATTGGTGGGGGTTGTACGTGAGGATAGAAGGTTTATCCCGTATCACTACACCCACTCTTCTCACACTTCTTCACACAATCTGTCATTATAAAGGTACTGCTTACAGATTGTGGTACATACGGTTTTTATAATCGGAATTGTTTTTGCTGTACTCCATTTTTTGGATTTGGGTGTAAGTACACTTTTATATGGATGCCCTCCGCACAGTTTTTTTAAAACGAGACCCCTGTCCTGATAACCAAAGGGGAAAACTGTGTTGTAGCAAACGAGCCAGATATTTCTCAGTAGTTGAAGACCAAAACTGAGCTAAAAAGAAGTGCCTGTGGACTGTGAATCAATTTGGGGGGGACAGAACCATCACTCCAATGAATGGCTAGGTTTTTAACCTTCCGGGCTTTCGCAAGCACATTGTTACGCTCTTGCCGAAAGCCAAATTCGGAAACGCCATCAGCAAAATGTCATGTCCTTGACTCCTACATACAATTTGTGATTTATATTACTTTGTAACATAAGCCCAAGATACAAACAAAAAGGGCTCAGGCCATAAAAACGGATGACGCAGTGATCGAAGTGGTCTGATGGACGTATTAGTGTCCAGCATCATAAGCCATCCCTGAGGGTATGCAGCTACTACAGCGCATAAAAAAGAAAAAAAAAAAAAAAAAAAAAAAAAAAAAAAAAAAACACCGATGCGTCAGAGTTGTAGTGCCGCTTGTGTTCTAGACACCGGAAAATAATATTTTCCCCATGTCAATGGAATTGTAGGCACCTGGTCTGAAAAACAGTAAAGTATTTTGATAATTCTTGCCATGGTACGCCAAAGTTCGATTACTAGAGCTAGCGTTTAGCCAACATAGCTATTGCTTTGCCTTGCCACTGTTAGCCAGTCTAACAGTACTACATTAACCAAATAAACGAATGTTACATTTTTCCTTTTTCTGTTGCTGGGATATGACGTATCTTTTAAATGATCCTAATATCATAAGTGTCTCATATATCATTCACCATGTATCCTAAATTAATATAAGATCTATCCTTAGCTAACAGTCAACAACTTAGAAGCCAATTAAGGTTTCTTCATCAGGTTCACATACACATCCATGGGCTGCTCAACTTCAACGCATTGGCCGTGCACACACCCATTTTGACTGGTTTCACACGCCACCACCCCAACACCCCCGATTTCTCACGCTGAAGTGTCAACCCGGTCGGTCAAATTTTTGAAAGTGAGTTTTACTAGGTTACAACATCTCCAACTCAGCAAGAGATGGGGATTATATTTTGTACTGTATTGTGCACACATATTGAACATGAGGCAGAAATCTGATGAACACAGCTAACTATACTATTACACGTACTGCAACTTGGGCCTATTGTGCTAATCTCTAACCTCTGTGCCTCTCTAATTAACTGTAATAATTCATTCATGTTTTTAAAAATAAGAACAATATTCTCGTATTTTCACACAAAAGGAATCCAGTAAGGGGGCACAGAGGAAGGGGCCAAACATTCTGAGCCTTGGCACACAGGTTGTAAAGGATTAGAATTTATGTCAACTCCTAGTGGTTCTCCATTCTTTAGATTTCACGTGTCTAGTGGAATCCCTCCACATTACATTAACTTTGGTCCCTGGTCCCCTACACCATGGACCCTGGCCTGTTTCACCCCACCCAATCTTCTCAGCTGTTGTCTACTGTCTTTGCATTAGGCTCATTATGTTTGCCATTGTCCGGGTCCAGTTCTTATATAAGAAGTTATAATGTAAATAAGGTATATGCTAATGCCCTAGATACC
This sequence comes from Etheostoma spectabile, assembly GCF_008692095.1. Classification (NCBI taxonomy): domain Eukaryota; kingdom Metazoa; phylum Chordata; class Actinopteri; order Perciformes; family Percidae; genus Etheostoma; species Etheostoma spectabile. Next base: position 25,527,832 of record NC_045742.1, read on the forward strand.
TGTTTGAACTACAACAAGCACAGGTTTCTTACCCATACAGTTTGCACATATCATGTAAGCTTCATTTCTTCTTCATTTTGTTAGCACCAAAACTCTCCAGAAAGTGCCCTTTAATGGTTTATTTGTTACAATTTTTTCCCCTGGGGTGGCATACCCCAGACCCCCCCCTAGGGCGATGCCCCACCCCCCCACATATAAAAATCCCCAATTCACACCCTGCAGAGAATGATGCTGAAAGAGCCAAAGAAATTGCTTTGTATTTGGCAAAATATGGGTTGGCCCCACCCCAAATCTCACTGCCAGGTTTGGGGACAAGTTGGCAGCTCTGTAACACTATTGAAGTATCTGTAATCATCGTAAAGTAAAAGTAAGTGAAACTTGGACACGAAGCTGTTGCCAAATGGACTTGTACATGGATCTTTTCCTTTACCTTTCTCTTTGTTCTGTGTTTCTCTCAGCCCGAGTGTAGAGCCAGTCCCAAGGAAGCACGAGCCGGGCTGTGGACCTCTGCGGGCCTGGGTAGACATCACCCACCTTCCCACCACAGACTATATAATAAACCCTCGTGACAATGTAAAACTTGTCAAACTTTATTCACACTGACAAGAACTAGCCACTTATGCTGAATGTTTTAATAAAAATTTTTTTATTTATGGTATAGTGTCATGTTAGATAGTGTGGCCATTATCAGTTTAAAGTTTAATGCTGTCAGCTTTATTTGAGTTTATGTACAGAGACCTTTAAACCCGTGAACTTATATGATACTAGCTGCCATTCGAAGTCCATTTCTTATTCGTGGCTTCAGGCTGCCTGTCCTGACACAACTGTTACAATCCAATTGAATCCATAATTGTTCATCATAGACTGTGCCCAATCTACTGGAAAATTACTCTTTTACCACCCTCTATTATCAGTTGAGTAATAGTCTAGAACTAGAATGCTAACCTATTTGCCTTTAAAAAATACCAATCAGCACAAAAATGAGTAACTTATAGAGCTGGGTCGATTCCAGTAGTTGTGAAATGTGGTTTAGGAGGGAACATTTTCGAATTATGCATTTCTGTTGCTTGTGAAATTTAAAACAAGAAGACAACTAACACAAAAGGGGCATCAACTGCGTTGGAGGCGATAAAAAGAAAATCTGTTGTCCTGGCTGAACTAACCATAGAGAAAGAGAGCCTTAGAATTACCAAATGGCACTAAATATCACCCCAGTATATTATGGGGAGACATCAGAGCTCAGATGTGGGTCTTGTCCTGTATGCACTTGACCCTGTGTAATCTCGCATCCTAACACCTTCCACCATCAGAAACTGGAACTGGGATCCATCTTAACTCAGTTTATTGGGACAGAGAAAGGGCGAAAACTGGAAATGAAACACAACATGACCGCTTACTTACTATTGAGTATCACAAATATTCAAGCCATGATCATTATAAAACAATATAACTGGCACGGTCACTGGTAATCGGTAGTAATATACATGTAGCTAACATGACCAGCTAACATGGAAAAGCTGAATATAAAGGTATACGTGGAAACCTATATGTGTTTATCTAATAAACTAAAATTCCATGTACACAACGCCAAGAATAGTAGCTTACTAAGTCTACTGTCATCTAATATAGCTATCAATCATCATCAAAATACACTATTGGGCACCATTAAAACTACTGACAATAATTACAGAGCTATAAGACCATATGTCAGCGGTCTATTTCACATACCAAGAATGCTACCACGGCGATGTAATGTCACAGATGAAGCGAATGTATGGAGAGATGAATATACACAACCCATGCAGGCTGTCTCTGCTCAGTCCAACTGTCTGACTACAATCCCATAGATAGCCGAAGTCACGCCCTTCTACTTCCGCGTCCATGGACCTATCTTACAAAAAAATATAATGGAGGGAATGGGGAGAGACAAATTAGTTTTTCATCCTGACGAGTCGTGAGGAAAGTACAAGTACCCGTGCCTCAAATCTTTCCTGAAGTACAGGACTTGAGTAATGTACTTAGTTAATCGTACCTGCAGGATATTCAGTAAGTGAGTGCACCGAGGTATGGCATTTAACAAAGGTCACAAGCTGGATTCAAACCTGTGACATTTCAATACCGCTAGTTTCTGGCCCGCTAACCCGCCGTACACGTGTACTCCATGCTTGTTGACCTTTTCCTTAACGCTAAACACATATAAAAACGGGTGTTGTCATGTTTTGCACCATAAATTTGTTATGCAGTCACCCTTGTTTTCCCAACACAAAGGCGTTATTGTATTATCCTTATCTGAGGGTAAGCTGCGTTGCAGAAAAGAGAGCCGCTGGATTACAGCATTGAATAAAACATTCCCGACCCGCAGCAGAAGAGTGGGGAGTAATGCCGCTGCTAATAACATAACCAGTAACACCCTGTGCCAGCCATGTTAAGTGTCATGCCGATTTCAAACAATCAATAAGTCAATATACATGTCAGTCTGCCTTCAACGCACTACACATCCCCCCGTTCCTCCTCCATCGTCTTTGTGTCTCACATCAGTGTAATTCAGTTTAGCGCTGTGCCTGAAACAAGCACAAACAATATTGTGAGAGCAGCAAAATAAGCCATTTTAACACAAATTATATTTCCATCCTTGTTGGTTTGCCAAACCACTAGCCAATATTAGCTTTTTTTAATTTAACATCTAATGTATTAAAAGGCTTCTCTGTGCCACAGCAACATTGATCAACCATCAAACATGACAGTAGGGTTCTATAGAGGTTCATTACAGACGTACATTGAAGTTGACATAAAGAACTGTTGAATGGGATGGGGAAGTACAGAGCCCCGGGGTGACATGGAGGAAGAAAAAAAAATTGGAAAAATAATAAACGTACTGGGCACGTAACCACTTTGCGAGATCTTTGACTTTGTTTTGCAATATCTCAAGTTTTACTTTGCACTAGACCTAAAAAAAAAAACGCCCTTGCTCTTGGGGGAAGTACTGGAATTGTTGGGGTCTTTGTATATTAGAGTGTGGTCTAGACCTACTCTATCTGTAGAGTGTGGCAGATTCCAATTCGCCCATCTGACTTTCTTTTCTCCAAGAGCAGAGCAGGAACCCTGGGGCTGGAGGAACTCTTATTAAGGTAAACCTCATAAATGAAATTTTCATGTCTATGGGGACCTAAACATTTGTGTTTGTCAGGTTCCTGATTGTTAACATGCGTATCAAAAGTACGATGGATGTATTAGAGAACAATGAGATGTAATCATGTCATGCTACTAGGCTGGATACTAGCTAGCTACTAAGTTTAGCCTGCAGTCATGACATCAACAGCATCAACAAATGTCCATTTATAACACTTCACTTTGGCTGTATTAAAAAAAATTAGTAATGCTAAACATCAAATAAACAATGGATGTTTAAGACACCAAGAGATGTAATCACTGTCCTGCTGCTAGCTAGGTAACTACGCTATCTAGGTTTAGCCCTTATTTTTGCACGGTCTGCGAAAATAAAACTCGATATCTCGCGACAACAGTCCAGCATCTCCGCAAAAGTGTTTTGTCCCCAGTACTGATTTTTAATTATTATTGTTTCCTCATTCAATCAACTCTGGTGCTCTGTAGGACGAGAGTGAAAGAAGAGAGGTAAAAGCAGAGCAAGCACAGAAGTAAGATATTTTTATTGTTTATTTTGTTGTGTTTACTTATTTCTGTGTCTAAGGCTTTCACTTCGACCTTCTTTCTCTACTGTTAATGGTATCGATTCACTGAATGTAAAGAATCTTCCTCATGTTGTCTCTCTTCTAGTTTACAGCAACTGTCCTTGTTTGTTCCAAAGCAAATTGTCCTCTGTTTCTGTGTGTGGTTGATTTGCATGTTGCAGTAACTCTCTCTGGGGACACAATTGTAAATGCAAGCAGTTTTTCCTGCAGCACTTCCAAAAACTATAATGTGTGCAACGTTGCATCAAAACCCTACATCACAATATAAACTGTTACATTATCTCTGATATAGTGACCAACTGGGTCTCGTGTTACTTTTTCTGGACTCCTTGGTCCATGTACTCGCTTGGGACGGGTAGCTGGGTCAATTTCGGTCCTAGTTTCTGACTTGTGTTTTGGGAAAAAGTAGGTCAAAGTCACGAATTTTGGGTTTTATGGCTTGGCTTGTCTTGCATTATCGGAACCTTCCTCACAGCCTAGCGGACGAGTGTCTGGCTAGTCCACAAAGCATTTCAGATAGGAGATAAACTGTGCTCTGGTCATTGGGCATTCTTGCAACCATTCCAATTCCTCACCAGAGCAACCTCGAAATAGCCTCGGGAAAGGAATTGTTTTGGTGGAACATGTGTACTGTTCAAAAGTTTTTTAGTTTGCAACTAAAGATCAGATCGTGACAGATAGTTCCTCAGCTTTCGTATTTAACCCTGCAGAGGTAAATCCCGAGCATTTCCTGCGGAGCG
>NC_045742.1:25532306-25541729 GCF_008692095.1 Etheostoma spectabile
ACGGGGGCGCCGGCTCCTCACGGCCTACCCAGGACTGGCACAAGTAGACAACAGCGCTGAGTGGAAGCGACGTGTGTGGGTGTGTGTGTGGTGGGGGGGGGTGGTGTGGGGTGTGGGGGTTGGGGGGGGGGGGGGGGGGGGTGTGGGGTGTGGGGGGTGGGTGGGTGTGTGTAGATGTGTGTGATGTGTGGGGGTGGGGGGGGGGGGTTATGTAGATTTGGTGTGTGTGTTGGGGGTGTGGGTGGTGTGTGCGGTGTGTGTGTGTGTGTGTGTGTGTGTGTGTGTGTGTGTGTGTGAGAGAGAGTGTGCGCACGCGCGCGCGGGTTAAATGTGAAACTTTGTAGTCTATACGGGCATAAACTGAGAACTTTGGAAACGGTCGGTTTTATCAGTTGTGTAGACTTACTTTCAGTAACAGTTCCAACTCATCATCTCCCCAAGCTAATAAATCCCTACTCTTACTTTTCACCATTGTTGTACATCCATGATTATCAAATGCAGAGAAACGTCAGACAGACTGTGTTTTCTGCCTCCTTCCGTCATTTGTTAATTCAGTTACAGTTCAACCTCGTCTGTAGTGTTATAATGTAACAAAGTACAAAATACTTTGCTACTGTACTGTAATTTTCACGTATCTGTACTTTACTTCGTTATTTTTTTTCGCGGGAACTTTTACCCCACTACATTACTTAAATAATATATATTTTTTACTCCACTGCATTGCCTCTATGTATCTTAGTTACTCCTTCTTACAAAATAAAATCTGAAGAAATTTGTCACACTGGAAAAAAGCAGGTTTGGCGAATCATTGCTCTTAAATTGCCAAGAAAATGCACTCTCCATTCCAGTTGGTGACCTAATGCCTGTTTGTTGCCAAACGGCAAAAAAAAATTGACCGACCCAAAGAAGAAGAGGAGGAAGCATAACAACTGATAGTGTCATGGAAGGACCTGTTGAAGGCTCTGCTGCCATGGTAACAGACGGTGACCACCCCGACAACAGTGGAGATAAAATAACGTTACACACCTTTGACCATAAAGTTCATAATCAAATATTTTTTTACCTTCACTTCTGAATTTTGGAAAGGAGACTACAGATACAGTATTAGGGGACCACTAAGGTCTATATAAAAGAGACTTCAGATACCGTATTAGGTGGACCACTAAGTCTATATAAAATAGACTTCAGATCGTATTAGGGGACCACTAGGTCTATATAACAAGAGACTTCAATACAGTGTTAGGGGACCACTAGGTCTAATAAAGAGACCTTCAGATACAGTATAGGGGGACCACTAAGGTCTTATAAAAGAGACTTCAGATCAGTATTTAGGGGACCCACTAGGTCTAATAAAAGACACTTCAGATCAGATTAGGGGACCACTAAGGCTATATAAAAGAGACTTCAGATACAGTATTAGTGGGACCACTACGGTCTATATAAAAGAGACTCATACAGTATTAGGGGACCACTAGTCCTATATAAAGAGGACTTCAGAACAGTATTAGGGGACCACTAGGGCTATATAAAAAGAGCTCAATCGTATTAGGGAACCACTAGGTCTATCTAAAAGAGCCTTCAGCATACAGTGTGGGTGACCCACTAGGTCTATATAAAAAACTTAATACAGTATTAAGGGGACACTAACGGTCTAAAGAGAAGCTTATCCGATACGTATTAGGGGACCACTAGGTCTATATTAAAGAGACTTCAGATACAGTATTAGGGGACCACTAAGGTCTATATAAAAGCATCCAAAAAGAATGTCATGCCATGTCAGGGACCTTTAAGTACATTTAATATCAGAAAATAACTTAAGTACAGAAAACATCAGAGACTGTTACTCAAGTGTTCTAAAAGGAGACTTAAACTTCTACCAAAGTAATTTTCTGGTAGGATACTTGTACCTTTACTCAAGTATTGCTTTCAAGTACTTTATACAGGAATGGTTGTCGGTCCAAACAAAAAAGTACCAAGCTAAACAACAAACTACCACTAAACTGCGTAGTATACATGCTGTTTCCTGTTTACACACATTTCTCATATACATGATTGGTCATGAGATGTGCATTGTGGACTTGTTAGTTTAAACGGAGACAGTTCTTCTACTGGACCTGAGTGTATGGAGATCGTTTTTTGGCTAAAGCGCTGCTTAAAAATTAAAACCAAATAATGTAAATGTAACCGAAAGAAGAAAAAGGAAATCCTCTGGAAATAAGCCATTTGATTGCACCACTTTCAGGATTTGGCCATATGCATATGGAGGTTGGGGCAAAGGTTAGGCATGTAGACATGTTTCAGCATCATTTTTCAAATGATTTATTCTGAGATTGTTCTCATCAGAAAAACGCTTGCTCAAATGACTAAAAATATGTCATATGTTTACTATTGTTGGAGGCAGAAATTGTTAGTCCAGTAACACACACTAGGTCTTTGGATAAGTAAATTCAAAGATTTAATTTTGACACATTTGGGAATGTAGTGAAAACGTGTGAAAGAGACAGGACAACTGAAGCTAGAGACAAAAAGCTACAAAAACACACAGTGCTTTTTAGGGAAGAACTGACTCCTTTATCTGTAGTTGTTTTCACTCTCTCCCCACCTCCATTCATCTCCATCTCTCCTTTATTTGTCCCTTCCTCTGCCTATCTCTCTCTTTGTAGCTCTCTGTGTGTCTATTGCTCTCTCTACAACCACTAAATCACTGTTGTCCCGGACGGCTGGCGTATGTTGTCTTTTTCCTTCAGCCTATGAATAAATTATCAAAGAACAAGAGGCTGCTTTCCTTCATGGAAAACACTGGCGCTAGCTGGTATTTGTTTTTGTGTGTGTGTGTGTGTGTGTGTGTGTGTCTTTGTTCATTCAGTGCAGGGATTTGGGGAGTGTGTTATCGCAAGGTCCTCCGTACATCTGGACGGAGTTGGATTCTCAAAGGTTCCCCGAGATTGGATGTGACACACACACACTCAGCAGCAGCTATAGCATATCTGTGGTCGATTGGAGTTAGTTTGAGCGGAAAGTGTGAAGGGCTGCAAAAGGAGCAGCGTTCTGTGGCTAATAATGTCACGCACACATACACACACATAGAAAGCAGTGCTCTTTGAGGTCTAGCAGTCAAAGGATCGATAGCGTAGCCACAAGGAGGCTAATCAATGAGGTGGATTTGCGCTGCTGGAGGAAGAGAACAAGCCTGTTTCCACAGAAACACACACACCACACACACACACACACACACACACACCCAACACACACACACAACACCAAACACACGATCATAAGGCACACATCAATTTCCCCCACTATAAATCATAGATGCACCCATAGACACACCACTGTGCTTCCTCCCATACCCCCCCCCCCCCCCACAAACACACACACTCTCCCCCCCGCTGTGATGCAGCACAGCCTATATGTCATTATTGCCAGTTTACTGCTCAAACAGAGTGAGCATCAGAAGGTTTATTGTTAGTTATAGATTTGCGTCAAGTCCCTGCTGACGTGTGAAGAAGTCCATAACCCATTTATTTTAAAAGTGATCAATAAATATAACAGAGTGATATAATAAGTGATAAGTTGAGAAGTCTTTTGTCACATGCTAGGTGCTTCATGCAGCAAATGTTATAATTTGACATTTAAGCAGCCTGGTATTCAGACAGGATGGCCCATTAGTTTCTTGTTTTGACATTGTGTTCATGTTATCTTTTTTCTATGAACCATAGTGACTTGTGTATCTGTCACAACGTCATTTTCAGTTCAAACAGAAGCTAGGGTAGCTATGAGCGGGACTGTGCTCCCCCTTTAACCAGAAAAACCAGCTTTTGCTCAACTAAGTTTTTGTCTGACAGTAACCGGATCTACGACCATTTTGTTTCAAATTGCGACATTAGCCAACACTGACTTTTTTTTGTTATTGTGTTTTTGTTCAAAGGACTTCAAGTTTCATATCTTGAGTTTGTATTTATATACATTTTATTTATCAGAACTTTAATATATTTTGATGTTCCTCTGTTCGGTTATAAAAGAAATGACAAAACAAATTATCATTTTTTTTAGTGAGAACTCATTAATAACTACAAATTACTAATGTTTGGGAAATCTGTTTATGTTTTGTAACGCGTTTCTGGATTATTTTTTTGAATATATGTTAAATAACCAAATATTCGTATCGGTATCGGCCTTAAAATCCTTTATCTAGGCTCTAGTTCCTACGGCCCTATTTGCTGTGCTGCTACTTTTAAAAAGTGAACACGGAAGCTTGGCTATTTTAAAAATCTTTTTATAATAATTTTATGCTCTATTGTACATGTGTTGTATGTCTTTTTATGACATTTTGAGAGTTTTCAAATATTTAAATAAACGTTTCAAGTTAAAATACTGTAGTAATCTTAGAAAATCCTTTTTTATTGCAGTGGTACTGAAATCGGCATCGAGAATCGTGTTATTTTACTGGTTTTGGCACTGACTAGTAACATACAGTCATAGCCCACGTTGTGTGGCTGATATCGTTCAGATTACGGGTCATCTACAGTCTGTTGATCACTAAAATCAACAGTAGATTCACTTAATTAGTAAATTATTTGTTTGATTAGGACAATTCACATTAATCAACGTTTCTGTAAATCCGCCAGTGTTAGCCAGTCGGCTAATTTTCAACTGTAGTCCTAGTTACCCAGCATGCATGCCTTAATGGTGGGAAAGAAACCGGAGGACCCGGCAGAAACCCACGCAAACATTAAAACTCCACGCAGAAAGGCCCGGAACGACCTGGATTTGAACCCAGAACCTTCTTGTGAGGTAGAAGTGCTAATCACTGAGGCCTTCAGATCCCAGATCTCATGTAGAGCATTTTGACAGCTATATATGGGATAAGTGGGCCTGATAACATTTTATTAAATAAGACTTGGACCACAGTTTTTCTGTCACTTCCTGACGGAAACGGCTGGAAACTGTCTGACTTGAGAGCAGATTTTTGTCACCACCCCCCCGCTGATGCCGCCTGCTCTTGTCCATTTTACAGGCTCAGATCTCCTTTCCATGTTACGAGACCCTCCTACCTTTTTAGCCACTAAGAAGCCGACACCATCAGTAGACATCAAACTTTACAATGAAATTCTAACCCTGTGATAGCTGTAGCTGTGTCAAAGCAAAAACAGGGCCTTTTATAATCCATTTCACACCCTGATCAATTTATAATACTTATTTCTATATATTTATGTATATAGTTACAAGTATTTGTGTGAGTGATGTGGGCGTGTTTGTGTATTTGAGAAGTTTTGTATTTTGTACTTTTTTGGGCTTTTTTCTTTGCACTTTTCAAATAGAAATAAGAAAAACGCACAGACATATCTGTAGAAATAAATCCAGTTTTGAGTTGTTTGGTTTATTGATTTAGCATCATTTTTACAAGAGGGGAGAACATGCATTTTAGTTTGATTACATAAAAAAAGTGACATTAGGCTTTGCTGTAGACTTCTCGACTTATTTTAAATAAGGAAGAGAGAAAAAGAGAGATCGCAAGCCAGTAGCCGCTCTGAACCAGGTGTTGTGCCGACTTTTGCATGCCTGCCGAGAACTGCTTCCACAATGGGAAAATAATTATTTTGAAGGGAAAAAACAATTCTGAAGTCTAAAAAATTTTGAAGTTTAGAGTCGTCAATGTTTTATTAGACTCAGTAGCATTTCCTCGCTGCCCGTAAGGTGGATGCAATTTTCAGCAGGCATGATTGTTAAGGGGTGCATGCATTGTTTGGAGGAAATGATCCTAAGTTGCTGACCGAACGTTCCGGGCCGCGAGGTGGATGCAATTCTCGGCAGAAATGTCCAATAAGGCACATCGGCTACAGACGAGTGTCTGTGGCGAGTGACAGAGAGAATTAAAACGGCGGTGCTGTGGATAAAAGAATTAAATAAAAGTTATTTATTCACTTTGTGTGTGTGTGTGTGTGTATAATCTGAAGCTGCCTGCCTTTTTAAAAAACACAGCCTAACACAGTTCAATGCTCTGAAGGCTCTCCTGTTTAGTGACAAATAAGATTCACTTTTGAAAACACCTGAATATACTCTGTTTAAATTGGTGTGTGTGTGTGTGTGTGTGTGTGTGTGTGTGTGTGTGTGTGTGTGTGTGTTTGCCATAGTGTGGATTTGATTGGGTATTCTTTCCCTGAACAGCCCCGTCACGCATCAGCCGTCAGACCACACCGTGACCTTCCTTAAACACTCAAGTGTGTGTTTGTGGATGTGTGTGTGTGTGTGTGTGTTTAGTGTCTCTGTGGATGCATATATTTGTTTGTGTGCTTAGTACCAATGTGTGAGAGTTGTGTTGTTTATTTGTGCACATGCATAAGCAATACTTGAATTTGTCTTTGTTGTTGCTGTATGAATATGTTTTTTTACCTGTTTGTGTTTATGTCTTGATGTTTCTGCGTGTGTGTGTGTGTGTGTTTTTAAATGGTTAAAAAAGGTTTTTCATAACTGTCACATGAATGTAACTGTGTGGAAGAGATGCTTGCGTGTGGCAGCTTAAGATTTCCTCTCTGTGACAAAACCTTTTAGATTCTAAGTCAGTGTGTGTGTGTGTGTGTGGTGTGTGTGTGTGTGTGTGTGTGTGTCGCGCATGTGCGTGTGTGTGTGTTTGTGTCTTTGTGTCTGTCTTTGTGTCAGTGCCACCAGCTGAGTGACAGATTGTGTTGAATGGTGCAGAACTGCAGCAGCCCGGCACACTTGACAGTCTCTGACTTGCTGCAGTGACTCACCACACACACACACACACACACACACACATACACATACGTACATACACACATACATACATACATACATGCATGCAGGCGTCTGCTGTGTGTTTGCAGTAGAGCTGGGGTGCTGCCGACAGTCTGATAATGCATTTTCAACACACTTGACTCCATGCACCATCCATTCCTCCCTATCTTTCTCCTCCCTCTCTGTCCTTCCCTTTGTCCTCCTCTCCTCCTCCTGTCATTGATCTTTTTTTATACCTGTCCTCATCATCATCGCCCACCTGTCTCTCCGTCTTGCTCTTCATCTTTCCATCTTCCTCGCTCCACATGCAGCAGTCTCCTGTCTCCTCCTAATTGCGCCCTGCTCTCCTCTACCTTCGTGCTTCCCTTTTTCTCCTCTCCCCGCAGATTGACCTCCTTATCCTCCCCTTCTTCCCTGGTGAACTCCTTCTTTCTTCCTCTCTCCACCACTGCAGCTGTCTGTCTTCGGCATCTTTGGCTCACCCAGCCGCTGGCGGTTTTATTATTCTCTTTTATAGTTTGAATAAGGCAGCTGTCAGCCACAAGGAGACAATCCACTTACTGCAGCGCTACTACGACTACTAATGTACTACAGTACTGTTGCCACTGCTATTGTAGTTACTAGTCACTCTACTACTACTCTCACTGCAGCTACCACACAACTACCAACTATTGTCAAATAAAAGTCAGTATTCAGGCTCAAATAATGGCAGACAATAAACAATAAATTCAGCATTCCACAGCACTAATAAGTACAGTATAGGGCGGCACAATATATCGTTTTTGTTATCAACATCACAATATCAACTGGCACAATAAACACATCGCAAAAGGCTGCAACATACCGCGAAAGAAATTTTGTGTTAATTGAAAGTAGAGATGTTCCGATACCAGTATCTGTATGGCCTCCGATACTACCTAAAACGCTGGTACCGGTATCAGGAAGTACTGGAGTTTATGCACCGATCCAATACCATGTAATAAAACCCTAAAAAATCTATGTTACAGTAGTTTATTTATGTTCTTTGTCCGTTATAACTGACTGCCAAACTGGATGATAAAAGAAAGTTCTGTGGCGTTCATTGTTTGTGTTTGTTCATGTTTCACAAAGAGTTTAACCTGAGCCAGACCAACAACAAATCACATCACATCATATCACATCCATACAGGGAGAGTAGTATACAGCTGTTGATAACATAATAAAATAAATGACACACTGGCGTCGGATCAGTACTCGGTATCGGCCGATACGCACGTTCAAGTATCAGAATCGGTATCGCCTCCCGCTCTGTGTGGGTTGACGTTCTAAAACTCTGTTTCCTTCAGAAAACAACAACAAACTTCGAGCTAACAAGCTTTACATTAAAACAGGAAAAGTATTGTTGAAATTTGTGATTTTTCTTTGCAACAAGGCAGGCTTGCTTGGTTCTTTCGGGGAATGATTGTAAAGACTTACAAATAATAACGTATGTTCATGGCATTTCCTCTCTCACTGGGGAGGTTTTGGAACTGATTGGAGAGGATTGGTGTTGACGAAGCACATGCGGCAATACACTGGTAACAGCCAATGAGGTTGAACCATGTATATAGCTATAAAAAGCTCACATTACTGTCTTGTGTGAACTTCATTTCATATTGTATGTGGCTTTTTCTTTTGCGGGGTCCAAATGTCCCACCAAAACAAGTTTTCGCCAGTAGCCATTTTCAAAGCCACCAACATCTGTGATTGGTTTAAAGAAATGCATATCCCTGAATGTGTGTGGTGTAGCCAGACCTTAACTCCACAGCGCTGTGGAGATAGGTCTGGGAATGTGAGACTGCGAGACTGTCTAACTATGCAAAATGTCCTGAACAGATGTTGCACGTTAAAAGTCTTTCAGCTGCTTAAAGGACATAATCCCATCTTTCCTGGTAGTCTTTTAATGTGAAACATCTGGAGCAAGTGGATTTGACAGCAGCATTATTAAGGGCAAAGCTACTGCAATTGGGATTAATTAAGAAGTTTTGCTCAGAAATTCAATTTCCTGATAGAAACTCAGGGTGTTTGCTGCTACTGTGTACCAGTAGCAATAATATTTATTTTTTCTCTAAATTAAAAATTCTGTATAGTCACAACTCGCTGCACAGAAGTCATGAGATTGTTATTTTTGCATGTAACTTGATGCTTTCCTCAACTGTAACACATGACTTCTTAACTGTACGTGGGGACATTTATTCACCTGTTGAGGCTTGTGCATTGTATTATATTGTTGTAGACTGTTTTTTTTGCTGCACCTTCTGCTTTGAGTGCTACCTTTGCAGCTGTTACAGACTTGCTTGTTAGCTGCATTCTCTGCAGCGGTCTGTTTTATGTCTCCCTCAATCATCTTCATGTTTATTCTTCCTCATTCTCCTATTTGTCCTCTATTTCCTGTCCTCTGGATCTTTCCCTCACTCAAACTCTCACAGCTAACCAATTTACAGCCCTCATCTCCCGCTCATCTTCTTCCCCTCTATTTGTTTTTCCTCTCCCTCTTTTAGTGTTGTTTGGTCTTTGTTTGTTCCATCACCTCGCTCTGCCTCTCCTCAGAGGATACATGTGAAGGAAGACAGTGGGATTCTGTGTTGCGTAAGGCTGAGCACAGTCTCAGTGGCCTGCCAGCCTCTCCATAAGTTTTTTTTTTTT
>NC_045742.1:25541739-25550074 GCF_008692095.1 Etheostoma spectabile
TTACATACAGTATGTGTATAAGTTTAGTTCGTTCACGTTTCATTATTTATGCAGTGGTAGCTGGTGTAGTGCTGCCCATAGTTTAAATGACATTAGGTTTGAAAGCCCATACAAACATGTTATTTTTGGACTGAGGCTGTTGATAGCTGGTGTTTTGTGCCAATGTGCCATAACTTTTTTAGTATTTAGTATAGCTGTAGACTGTAGGTTTTTTTCTCACTGTTTTGGTGCCATGGCAGGCAAAAAATGCACTCTCACCCTTCACAACAAGTCTAGTGTTTGGAATTGCGAGAAGAGCTCTGCTGACCTATGTGTGCCCCCCTTGCATTTTGTATCATTTCGGTTTACAGTCTTAGGTTTAGATTACAGCCGATCCATTTTGTGCCTTATAAGTGATAAATACAATATTTTTTCTTGAAGCAATTAGATATCAATAAAACAAGGATTAATGTGTTAAAGTTTCTGTTTAATGCCAGATTAATGGAAGATATCTATTGAGAATCATCCTTAGTTTCAGACTAGGAGGAGAAAAAACAACCCCATAGGTTGTTTGCAAAAACATAAATTACAACCTATATTTATGTTTATTGTTGTCAGTGCCCCCTAGTGGGCGTATTAATTATGACAGAAGCAAAGCAGGTAGTCATGTACTTTCACCCAGGAGACCTGTGTTTGTACACTTTTTGAAATCCATTTGAAAATAAAAGTAAACGTCTTTTTTTAACATTACTTAACAAACGGAACATCATAGAAAGTAACCCTAACCCTATGTACTGATCTGAACCTAACCAAGTAGTTGGTTAGATGCCTAAACCTAACCAAACTGTGATCGTTTCACAACGTTAACAGCCAGTTTAAAACCGCAACCGTTAGATTTAGGTATGAGGATGGAAAAGGCTCCCGTGATTCGTATTTCCTGGCACCGCTAGGGGCGCTAACCTTTGAAACATTCCTACGGGTCGTATAAGAGGGTAGGAAAAAATGACCTATGTGGTCATATGGTTTGGAGGACTTGTTGAGCTCAGGGTAATTCCTGTCTTAGAAAGCTGCCCTCTTACTTTCACTGTGAAAACCACATTTATTTGGTCATTATTGTTTTGTCATTCAGCTTGACAGGAGCTTGCTTATGTCTTCGTTCCACGTTGTTTGACCTTTTGTTGAAGGTAGTAGATATCTACAAAAACTAAATGTCAGGCCTCAGTGTGCATGTTCACTATGCTGTTTTCTTTCAGAGAATGCAGACAGTACTGTCCATTTATTATGAGCCACATGCAGAAGCATAAAAACCAGCTGCTGCCTGCTTTCAAAGTGCTGCTAATCGTCTCATCAAGCACTTTTTTATAATAGCATTATCTCATGCTTTGATGTAATTAGGATGCCGCAGGTACCCGAGGGATCTTAGGTCCAGTTTAATATACCTAATGAATATTTATATACAGTGTTACCATTTCTGGCAGCTAGCTTCACAATCTTGATTAATTCAAAGCCTCATGAGTACCTTGTCATTTGTTTTGCGCTGGTTGTTGACATGAATCAAAGAAATATTTCAGAATGATTTTAAACAATTTTTGTAACATTAGGTGTTGAGTCTTCATCACCTTGAACTTTATTTACAGATGTTGTAAATCATTAATCAGTTCAGTGTCTTGCTAAAGGACGCTTCAGCACATAGACCGGAGGAGCGAGGAATCGAACCAATCCTGCGATTAACAGACAACCTCTTAGTGATAGTATCTTATCCCCAAATGAAAAAAGCAGCAAAGTAAAAGTGATTTAAATGAATAATATCACGGCATATCCAACTCTGGGGAAAATTGATTACTCTTGTTAAGTCTATGATTATACCAGAGCTTGTTTGTCCTAGTACATTTGAAAACTAGCTAACTGCTTAGATGCCCGACTGAAGGTAAGGGTTAGAGGCCAACCTGATTGTCCTTTTGGCTTCAGCTTTGGCAGCAGGCCAGCCCACTCCTCCTCCTCAGTCAGTCGGTGTAGTTTCCAACCGTGTTGACACCCAGTTAACAATTCATTGCTTTGACATTCAAAATGAGGCCATAACATTAACACAAACTCCGTGGGGAAAATGTTCCGCCAAGTCAGAAAACACAACTCACTTCATCAGTCTCTCACTAAGCTATTCCACCACAACATGTGTTCTACGACAGTCTCTTTAACAGCTGTTTTTCAGCCCAGTGACGTAAGTAGGTCACACCCACCCTAGACTAACAGCTGAATTATTATATTGCATTATATAGCATTTTTATACTGTGGGAAACATTGCAACTTAAGAATGTCATTGCATGGTGTAAAATCTGTGCATATGACAAATAAATATCTTGAATCTTGAATCTTGAATTATGACATGACAATAAGTAAACATGAATGGTGTGTCCTACAGAAATGTTTCACAATAAAGCCTTCTGTTAAGGAAAAACTTAGGAGCAGCACACCTCATTTCACATACGGTTTGGGAGATTTATGACAACACAGAAGCATTTAATGAACACTTCATTAAGGAGACAATTAAGCAGACAGTACAGTTTAACCACAATGTGTTACTGTGCAGTGCCATCTCAACTCTCTGAAATTCCTGTCTTCCTGAAGGTGTGTTTAAGCTCATGCTGCAGGCGTTATGTTTAGCCGGACCTTTAAGGGAAACAAAGATATTGCAATAGCCTAAACACAGATGCTAAAGCCTAGTTACGCCTATCTCTCCCTATCATACAGCCTCATACAGCTGCCCAGATCCCCTGAATCTGTAGAGAGACACACATAAATATAGATGAACAGGTTTGGTTAGTAGAGACTGGCTGAATGTTCTCGTCCCCTGACCTGTGACCTATGAACAACCTAATGTTGGCTAAGCTTTCCAGCATGGTGTTTCCGGAAATTCCACCACACCTTCTAGCAGTTAAAAGTGCACAATCACTTTCTTTCCTGGTTTGAGTTTCACAACAGTAGCTTAACATTAAATACTTGATTCCACAACTGGAATGAATTTGTGTTTACATTGTTGTACTAATAGAATAACTGCTGTGGACCTTGTGTGGTAAAAGAAGATATAAAAGTCTTGACAGATCTTCACTGTCACCCATTTTGTCTTGGCTTCAGCAGTTCAGTTCATCAGGGACAAACTTACAGCAGACTTTCACCTTACTCAGACCTCCAGTGTGACAGCCGTCAGCTGATGGCTTTGTCTGCTGTGTATGTGACAGCTATCTGATGTGACAGCCGTCATATAAGGGTTTGGTTTGCTCAGTGGGTTTTATTCAAACTGGCATCACCTTCATTGCCAAAGACTATTCACCTGTTGGGGGAATGGGGGGTTGTGGTTATCGATTTCTGGCCTCCCTTCCAATTCCACTGTCTCTCTTTTCAAACACAACTGACCCTGACACCCAGTCAGAGTCTGCCGCTAGCCGTCTGTCAGCTGCATCACTTGGTGTCATCCCGGATAACTAATGGAAAACCCAACTTGTCTGCCAGCGTTTGGAGAACAATATTGGCAGCATATCTATCCAAATCCTTCTGAACATACAGCTGGGAATTTCAGCTTTTTATGCAGACTGACATTTCAGATTTTCCTTTTTCTTTCTTTTCTGTCTCACAGCAGCGGTTTGGGATGTAGCTTTGAAATTCTATGTAATCTCAACTTTGTCACGCTGTGCATGGTCTGAAATGTTGGTAATCAAATGGACAGGCATACCAAAGATTTTTTCCTTCTTTCTCTCTCCCTGCAAACTCTCTTACTGGAGGTGTTTGGCTTCTCTCAAGATAATTTTGCATTGTGGTTTGACCAATATGAGTTTGGCTGATGACCACACATTAGAGCCTTAGATCTTTGCCCTAATCCGATGGGACCCGTCTGATTTTACACGGGCTCGGGCCGGGCTCGTGCTTGCGCTCCGGGTTGCGCAGTAAATGAGCTGCAGAGGAGGTGAAATGGAGGCTGGCTTCTGGCAATTACATTTTGGTTGCACCAGTAAAGAAAGCAAAGTCTGAGGTGTGGCAAATTTTTGACCATGTGCATAATGAGAATAATGAGCTAGTGGGTTATGTGAAATGCAAAAGATGTGACATTCTGCGACAAGTAGGACAGAAAAACGACAGGGAATCAAAGCTTGATCAAAGCTGTTCAACACCTTCCAGTGCCCAGGATCAACCTACAATCACATCGTTTGTTTCTGCAGCAAAACCCATCCCTGCAAAGGTGAGACAGAACGGTGACGGAAAAGTGTGTCAGCTTTTGCTGTAAAGACAATAGGCCTTATAATATCGGAAATGGCGAGGGGTTTGAAGAGCTGACACAAGAACTAACTATGTTGGGGTATGAGAGTAAGTTTCTGCCTAGGCCTATTTATAGTGCTGAGATGTTACAGAGGACTTCTTTTATTTCTTTGTTCTAACTTCCAAGTGGCCTATAGCCTACGTAAGTCATAAATAAATTATGTTAAAACACTTATAAATGGCTCATTCTTGACAAAAGGCAAAAGACCTGTGTGCGGGCGCATATTTGAATAACGTCTGGCTGTAAACAGGTTCGGGCTTTTAAAAAGCTGTCAATCCAAATGTGCATGTCGGGCTCAGGCCTTGTCGGGCCTAACTTTTAAGGCCAGATTACAGCTCTAGGAAACATACACACTGGTGAAGGAGAAAAAAAAAACGCTCTGGATTGTTTGCGTTTCTTTTAACAAATCACAATCTTTTTGGGCAACACTAAGCTCCGGACACAGCGACAGTAGATTTGCAAGATAGTCTCGGGAAGGAACTTGTTTTGGTGGAACATTTGCACCCTGAAAAAGAAAATGCTACATACAATATTAAATTAACTTCACTGTTCACACAAGACAGTAATGTTAGAAATTTAAATCAGTTGGATACATGGTTAAACGGAATTTTCTCTTACCATTGAATTGCCGTGTGTACTTCCCACCCATCAGTCCCACAACGTCCCAGTGAGAGAGTAAATGCCGTAAACATATTCTACAAATCTTTAGAGTCATTCACTGATGACTTCATTGTGATGCTGCCTTTAAATAAATTAATGCTACTAGAAATGAAGCATTGCATTAGTTGAGGCAGAGAACCGAAGTTGCACTTGCATCAGCTGATTAGCATCAGCTGCGTTATTCACGTTCATTTATCAGCTGCTTGGCCAGCTGAGTAGTAATATCCAGTCGTATTATAGCAGGTGAAATTTTGTCACTGTGTTTCTACCAACCCAACATCCTCAAGTGCTGGGCTGTGGTTTTTTTGAACATCCAGTGATGTATGGTCAAGGGGGATTAATTCTCCCTACAAAGTTCTCTGATTTGTTTCCTCAAATAATTTTAACTAACAATAACATTGTTGAATGAAATGACAATGAAATAGATTCAATAAATGATATTCAAAGAGCTATATCTTTTGTAGTTAGGTGGTACTAAAAGCCACAATACCTTATAAAATATGTTCCATCTAACCCAAACTAGTTCTGTTAATACTCAGAATTAACTAACCTTTTGCTGCTGCACACAAACAACCTTCCTGCTGCGATTCACTGTACAAGCTTTGCTGCAGTCCCAACACACATCAATTCGCAGCCAATGCATTCTTGATCAGGCGTGGACACGGTAATTGTTTTCATTGCCTTGGATTGGAACGACATTGAATTTAATGTGGTCCATCGATCTTTTGTTGAGGGGAAATTGGGTTTGTTACAGCGTTGTAGATCTCTCATGGCCCACGTGTTCACCTTTTATACTCTCTTTCCCTTAACACGTTTTTCTCTTAAATCTCACTTTCACTCTATCTCTATCTTGCCCCATCTCATCTTCTTCCTCCTCTTGTCTCATTCTCCTACCCTTTAACTTTTCATTTATCACTCTCTCTTTCCCTTTATCTGTCTATTGTGTTTCTCACTTCCTCCTATTCCTCCCCAACTCCCTATTTTTTTCCCATTTTACTCCCCTTTATTTGCTTTCAATTAAAAAAATTGATTACCACAATTGCTTATCAGAAACAATAACACCATGGCAGTATACCATAGAAAAATAGATGAAAGGTGACACCCACAAATATTTTAGATTTTACTTGAATATACGACTTAAAAGATTAGGTGGTGGTAAGTATTGCCGTTGATAGATTTTTTTCTTTTTTCTGTCACCTAATTGATTAACTTACAGAAAACGTCACGTCTGATTTTTTTCAGTTTATGTACTGCTGATTGTCAGTCCTTGACTGCTTTGTTAGTGTATGAATGGTGGTCGGTTTAATTTCACTGTCATCTGTTGGTCATGGATGTGGCACATTGTTTCCTTTGTGTTTTGGACACTTTTTGTGGCTGTGTTTGCCCTCTATAAGCTCAACCAACTGAAGTACAGCTACTCTGAAGGTTCTCCTTCAGTGCTGCAACACTAACGTAGCAGCACTGGAGCCTAGAATTGTAATTCCCCCGGCAATGCGGAAAGTTTTTGGAGAGAATACCAGCTCTACTAGGAGCAGGACTCTAAGACTGAGGAAAGAGGGGTGCAGTGCGCCAGAGACTTTGGACACAGCAGATGTGCCGTATTCCTCTGCCCTCCATCATGAAGAAAAATGAAGTAAAAGATCTGAATCTCACTAAAACCGGACTTATAGACCATGACACTGACGCCAATCCTTAAATTAAAGGTTTTTGGCCAACCCTGGTGTCTGGATCCCGATTTACCCAATAAGATCATGGGAGATTTTAATCATTGTGTTAGAACTATGTCCCTGAATCCTTTCTCTAGGTCCGTCACCTGTCCAGTAAGATGGGTTAAAGTATTATTAATAATATACAATAAAAAGTAATGAATCTTACATGATAGGGTTATCCCTGCCAGTCGTCATGATTTGATGTAACTAAAGAACAACTCCCAGGGTCATTAACACACTGATCAGCATTCATGAGGTACTTTGCATTGACTATTAATGGTTAAAATTGGGTGTGTACGTGGAGGGATAAGAGGTTTATCCCGTGATTCACACACCCACGCTTCTCACACTTCTTCACAAATCTGTAATTTATAAAGGTAACATTGCTTACAGATTGTGTACATACGGTTTTATAAATCAGAATTGTTTTTGCTGTACGCCATTTTTGGATTTTGGGTGTAAGTACACTTTTAGTATGGATCCTAAGCACAGTTTTTTAAACGAGACCCCTGGTCCTGATAACAAAAGGGGAAAATGTGTTGTAGCAAAAGAGCCAGATATTTTTCTCAGTAGTGAAGACCAAAACTGAGCTAAAAGAAAGTGCATGTTGGACTTGAATCAATATGGACAGAACCATCACTCCAAATGAATGCTTATGTTTTATAACCCGGGCTTTCGCTAGCACATTGTTACGCTTCTTGCCGCATAACAGCCAGCAACGGTCAGTGGAATAGCGTGAAACCATCAGCAGAAATGTCATGTCCTGACATCTACATACAGATGTGTATTATATATTACTTTGTACATAAAGCACAAGATACAAACAAAATAGGGGCTCAGGCCATAAAAACAGGAGTGACGCAGTGATCGAAAAGTGGCTGATGGAGGTAATTAGTGGTCCAGCAGCATAAGCCAATCCCTGAGGGGTATGCAGCTCACTACAGCGGCATACACCGATCGTCAGAGTTGTATGCCGCTTGTGTTCTACCGGAAAATAATATTTCCCAATGGCAGATGGAAGTGGTAGGCAACTGTCTGAAAAACAGTAAAGTAATTTTGATAAATTCTTGCCAATGTAGCCAAAGTTATTACTAGAGCTAGCGTTAGCCAACATAGCTATTGCTTGCCTTGCCACTGTAGCCAGTCTAACAGTAACTAACATTAACCAAATAAAAGAAATGTATACATTTTTCCTCTTTTGTTCTGTTGCTGGGATATGAGTGATTCTTTTAAAATGACTAATATCAGTAAGTTGTCTCATATATCATTACCAATGTATCCTAAATTAATATAAGAGCTAGCCTTAGCTAACAGTCAACAACTTTAGAGCCAAATTAGGGTTTCTTCATCAGGTCACATACACATCAGGGCTGCCAACTGTCACGCATTGGCCGTGAGACACACGCATTTGACTGGTTTCACACGCGCACACGCCACACCCCCGATTTCTCACGCTGAAGTGTCAACCCGGTCGGTCAAATTTTTGAAAGATGAGTTTGACTAGGTTACAACTCTCCAAATCAGCAGAGATGGGAGGAGTTATATTTTGTACTGTATGTGCACAATATTGTAAACATGAGCAGAAATCTGATGAAACACAGCTATACTATACTATATACACGATACTGCAACATTGGGCCACTATTGTGCTTCTCTAACCTCTGTGCATCTCTAAATG
>NC_045742.1:25550084-25565775 GCF_008692095.1 Etheostoma spectabile
TAATTCATTCAATGTTTTATAAAATGAACAAATAGTCTTTATTTTCACAAAAAAGGAAATCCAGTAAGGGGGGCACAGAGGATGAGGGCCAAACATTACTGAGCCTTGGCACACAGGTTAAAGGATTAGAATTTATGCAAAACAGTGGTTCTCAATCTTTAGGATTTCAGTGGTCTAGTTGATCCCTCAACATTAATTTAACTTTGGGTCCCTGGTCCCTACACCAGGGACGCCTGGACCTGTTCACCACCCAAATCTTCTCAGCTGTTGCTACTGTCTTTGCATTAGGCTCATTATGTTTGACACATTGTCCGGGTCAGTTCTTATATCATAAGAAGTTAATAATGTAAATAATGTAAATGCTGAATGCCCTAATACCTGTTGATACTACAACAATGCAATGGTTCTAACCTACAGTTTTGCACATATCATGTAAGACTTGATTTCTCCATTTTTTAGCACAAAACTCTCCAGAAAGTGCCATTTAATGGTTTATTTTTCAATTTTTTTCCCTGGGGGGGCATACCCCCAGACCCCCCTAGGGAGAGCCCCACCCCCCCACATATAACAAATCCCAATTCAAACCCTGAAGGATAATGATGCTGAAAGAGCCAAAGAAATTGCTTTGTATGTGGCAAAATATGGGTTGGCCCCCCCAAATCTCACTCCAAGGTTTGGGGAAAAGTTGGCAGCTCTGTACACATTATTGAAGTATCTGTAATAGTAAGTAAAGTAAAAGTAAGTGAAATTGAGAACACAGAAGCTGTTGCAAATTGGACATTGTACATGATCTTTTCTTTTAACCTTTCTCTTTGTTTCTGTGTTTCTCAGCAGCCCGAGTGTAGAGCCAGTCCCAAGGGAAGCACAGAGCCGGCTGTGGACCTGCTGGGCCTGGGTAAGACATCACCCACCTTCCACCAACAGACTATATAATAACCCTCGGACAATGTAAAAACTTGTCAAACTTTATTCACATGACAAGAACATTAAGCCACTTATGCTGAATGATTTAATAATAAAAAAAATTTGATTTATGGGGTTATAGTGCATGTTAGATAGTGTGTGACATTATCAGGTAAAGGTTTAATGCTGTCAGGCTTTATTTGAGTTATGTACAGAGACCTTTAACACCGATGACTTATTATACTATCTGGCCATTAAGACATCATTCGTGGCTTCAGGCTGCCATGTCTGACACAACTGTTAGCAGAATCCAATTGAATCCATAATTGTTCAGTCATAGACTGGCCCATCTACTGGAAAATTATCTTTTACACCCTGTATTACTCAGTTGAGTAGATAGTACTAGACTAGAAGTGTACCTATTGCCTTTTAAAAAATAAAATCAAGCACAATGATTAACTTATAGAGCTGGGTCGATTCCAGTAAAGTTGTGAAATGTGGTTTTAGGAGAGGGAAACAATTATGCTAATTATGCATTTCTGTGGCTTTGAAATTTAAATCAAAAGAAGACAAATAAACAAAAGGGCATCAACTGCGTTGGAGTCAGGAAAAAGAAAGAATCTGTTGTCCTGGCTGAACTACATAGAGAAAGAGGAGCATTCAGAATTACCAAATGGCACTAAAATAACCCCAGTATATTATGGGGAGACATCAGAGCTCAGATGTAGGGTCTTGTCCTGTATGCACGTGACCCTGTGTAATCTGACCAGCAGCTAAACACCTTCCACCATCAAGAACTGGAGACTGGGATCATCTTAACTCAGTTTATTGACAGAGAAAGGGCGAAACTGGGAAATGAAACACAATGACCAGTTACTTACATATTGATGAGTCACAAATATTTCACAATGATAATTATAAAAACAATATAACTGCACGTCACTGTAATGCGGTAGTATATACAGTAGCTAACATGAAAAGCTAACATGAAAAGCTGAAATAAAGGTATAGGTAAAACCTATATTGTTTATCTAAATAAACTAAAATTCCATGTAGCACAACGCAAGATAATAGTAGCTTACTGAAGCTACTGTCAATCTAATATGAGCTATCAATCATCATCAGAAATATACATATTGCACATAAAACATACTGACAATAATTAACAGAGATATAAGAACAGTATGTCAGCGTCTATTTCACATACCAAGAATGCTACCCAAGGCATGTAATGTCAAAGATTGAAGCGGAATGTATGGAGAGATGATAACACAAACCATGAGGCTGTCCTGCTCACATCCAACTTCCTGACTAAATCCCATAGATAGCCGAAGTCACGCCCTTCTACTTCCGGTCCATGGGACCTATCTTACAAAAAAATATGAATGGGAGGGAATGGGGAGAGACAAATTAGTTTTTCATCCTGAGAGTCAGGAGGAAAGTACAAGTACCTCAAATCTTTCCTTAAGTACAGGACTTGAGTAAATGTACTTAGTTACATTCGTACACTGCAGGATATTCAGTAGTGAGTGCACCGAGGATATGGCATTTAACAAAGGTCACAAGCTGGATTCAAACCTGTGACATTTCAAATACACGCTAGGTGTCTTGGCCCGGTAACCGCCAGGACACTGTACTCCATGCTTGTTGACCTTAGTCCTGAACAGCTAAAACGTAGTAGAAAAACGGGTGTTGGTTCAGGGTTTTCACCATAAATGTGTTATATGCAGTCACCTTGTTTTCCCAACACATAAGGCAGTATTGTATTAGACTTATCTGAGGGTAAGCTGCGTTGACAGAAAAGAGAGCCGCTGGATACAGCATTGATAAAACATTCCCGACCGCAGCATGGAAGAGTGGGAGTAGATGCCCTGCTATAAATAACTAACAGTACACACCTTGCAGCCATGTTGAGTGGATGCGATTTCAAACATAATCAATAAGTCAAATACATGGCAGTCTGCCTTCAGCACTTACACATCCCCCCCGTTCCTCCATCCATCTCTTTGTGTCTGCACATCAGTGTAATTCAGTTTAGCAGGCTGTGCCGGAAACAAAGCACAAACAATATTGTGAGAGCAGCAAAATAAGCATTTTAACACAAATTATATTTCCATCCTTGCTTGGTTTGCCAAACCACTAGGCCAATATTAGCTTTTTTTAATTAAATATCTAATGTCATTAAAAAGGCTTCTCTTTGACCACAGCAACATTGAATCAACATCAAACAATGACAGTAGGGTTTATAGAGGTATACATTACAGACAGTAACATTGAAGTTGAATAAAGAACTGTTGGAATTGGGTGGGGAAGTACAGAGCCCCGGAGGTGACATGGAGGAAGAAAAAAAAATTGGAAAAAATAAATAAACGTACTGGGCACTAACACTTTTGCGAGATCTTGACTTTGTTTTGCAATATCTCAAGTTTTATTTGCCACTATAGCACTAACGCTTGCTCTTGGGGGAAGTACTGGAATTGTTGGGTCTTTGTATATTAGAGTGTGGTCTAGACCTACTCTATCTGTAAAGTGTGGGCAAGATTCCAGATTCGCCCATCTGAGCTTTCATTTTCTCAAAGGCAGAGCAGGGAACCCGGGGCTGGAGGAACTCTTATTAATGTTAAAAACCTCATAAAATGAAATTTTCATGCTATGGGACCTAAACATTGTGTTGTCATTGTTCCTGATTGTTAACATGCGTATCAAAATAAAAGATGGATGTATTTAGAGAACCAATGAGATGTAATCATGTCATGCTACTAGCTGGATACTAGCTAGCTACTAAGGTTAGCCTGCAGTCATTGACATCAACAGTCAACAACAATGTCCATTATAACACTTCACTTTGGCATGTATTAATTAGTAATGCTAAAATCAAATAAACAATGGATGTATTAAGACAACCAAAGAGATGTAATCATGTCCTGCTGCTAGCTAGGTACTACTAGCTAGCTAGGTTAGCCTTATTTTGCAAGGTCTCGAAAATAAAACTCAATATCTCGCGAAACAAAGTCAAGATCTCGCAAAAGTGTTTGTCCCCAGTACATGATTTTTAATATTATTTGTTTCCCTGCATTTCAACTCTGGTGCTCTGTAGGAAGAGAGTGAAAGAAGAGAGGGGAAAAAGCAGAGCAAGCACAGAAGAAGATTATTTTTATTGTTTATTTTTTTGTGTGTTACTTATTTCTGTGTCTAGAGCCTTTTCACTTCGACCTTCTTTCTCTACTGTAATGGTATCGATTCACTGAATTGAAAGAATCTTCCTCCATGTTGTCTCTTCTATTTTAGCAGCAACTGTCCTTGTTGTGTTCCAAAGCAAATGTCCTCTGTTTCTGTGTGTTGGTTGATTTGCATGTTGCATGTAACTCTCACTCTGGTGACACAATTGTAAATGCAAGCAGTTTTTCTGCAGCACTTCAAAAAACTATAATTTGTGCAAAGTTGCATCAAAACCCTGACATCACAATATAAACTATTACATTATCTCTGAGATAGTGACCAACTGGGCTCGTGTTACTTTTTCTGGACTCCTTTGGTCCCAGATGTACTCGCTGGGGAGCGGGTAAGCTTCATTTCATGTCCTAGTTCTGACTTGTGTTTTGGGAAAAAGTAGGTCAAATCAACGTAATTTTGGTTTTATGGCTGGACTTGTCTTGCATTATCAGAACTTCCTCCACAGCCTAGCGGAAGAGGGTCTGGCTAGTCCACAAAGCATTTCAAGATAGGAGATAAATGTGCTCTGGTTCATTGGCATTCTTCAAACCAATTCCAATTCTCACAGAGCAACTCTTTAAAATAGCCTCGGGAAAGGAACTTGTTTTGGTGGAACATGTGTACGTTCAAAAGTTGTTTTAGTTGTGCAACAGAAAAGATCAGATCGGACAGATAGTCTAGCTAGCTTTCTGGATTTACCCTGCAGAGGTAAATCCAGGAGCAGTTCCTGAGGAGCAGTTCACCATAGTCCTCAGAAATCCACCAGAGTTAGGTAACAGGACACCTGGCGGAATTTCTGTCGGCCCTTGAACAATCCTGGAAGTGGAACGTTGAAGATATAGACTATGGCTGTAACATAACCCTTCAAAGACCCAGTGCATGGGGGGACCTCTAGCTCACCCAGTAACAGCATTCGGCCCATGTTGGCTGGGTCCTGCAGCAGCCCGGGTTCGAATCCAATCTGCAGCCCTTTGCTGTGTGTCATCCCCCATCTCTCTCTCCCGCCTGTCAACTGTAATAAAGGGAAAAAGCCCAAAAAAATATTAATTTATATTATCGACAGGATTGAAATGCCTGTGAAGCACCAGTTTGACCATTGGGACACCATGTTAACATGTATTTGTGTGAAATCTAATCCAAAAGTTGCATTAGAATCAATGCATGGCTTAATCAAGTCATATCTCTTACCCCCTTGTGTAATGGCCAAGTCCTTAATGTGACAGCCTCCCACTGCTGAAAGAGATCGCTGTATTCATTGAAGAAACTGTGTGTGTGTGTGTGTGTGTGTGTGTTGGTGTGTGTGTGTGTGTGTGTGTGTGTGTGTGTGTGTGTGTGTGTGTGTGTGTGTGTGTGGTGTGTGTGTGTGTGAGAGAATGTACCAGGGGCAAAAGGGTGATTATAAAAACCCCAACCCCCACCCTGAAGTATGGGTCTGTTTCCATGGTAAAGTTTAAAGTGCTCTAAAGAAGCAGCTCCATTCTGTAAAAAGGGATTGGGGGCTCATTGCCCGACATGGCAGTGATGATGATGATGATGGGGCTTTTTTCCCTGCGGCTCATTTCCATGGCAACGGATGAATGAGGTTTTTTTTAGGTAGGAGGGCGGATTAGAGTAGTAGCAGGGTCATCTTTTGAATTTATAACAATGTGACTTACACCTGTCACACGTCAACCTTCAAGGAATAATCATAAGTGGCTTTAGTCTTCAAGCAGCAATTTACAAAGTGATTTAACTATCACAATAAAAGCCAAGCTCATTAATAACATAAAGGTCCAGTCAAGTACATTTTTTCTTTTTTACATATCCCAATTTCACAAATTTGCCTTGAGGGCTTGAAGGCATTCCTAGATGGAGAGAGGGTAAAAATCAATAGTTTAATTATTAGGAAGGAAGATGTCGCTATCAGAGTAATTCTTTGAAATGTCTTCTAATAAGTGGTTTAAAAAGGATGTCGAGTGGTCTTTCTAGCCTTCTCACAGTAAATGGCTTTCCTTGTACCCTGCTGTCTGGCTAAAGGGGCTCAGTCTTGTTCACACGTTAAAAGGGCTAAATTATGGATGTTTCATCACTGTGGTTATATAAATGACCTCTGCTGCTCGCCGGTTCTTACACACACACACACACACACACACACACACACACACACACACACACAAACAAACTCTCTTCCGTTTCACACACTCCTTCTCTTCCCCCTGGCTGCCTCTCATCACTGTCTCCCAGATGCCTGTTCATGGTGGACTGGGGCTTTCTTCTCCAGCACCATGGCCAGGGGTCTTTCTCTGGACAACACTGTTTTTGTTTTTTTTCATAATGATACTGTAGTTTAAAATATTTGAAGTCACAAATGACCTAAATGGGACTCTGGCTGCTAAAGATTTCTTTCGTCTTCTTGGGAACTAACCATCAAACAAGGCTCTTACTTTGCCCATTAGTAACTGACAGAGCCATGGCAGCGGTGTCACCCTGCTTCAGTCTTCATGCTAAGCTAGTGTAATTTTTTTTTTATTGAGTTACCTCTCCCAGTTGAATGTTACCCTTGCTGTTTAACTTCCCTATTTAATAACAAACCTGTGTTTTATCTACGAAGAATTGCGGTAAGCAACATTTACTTTTGGCCTTTCAACAAGATACACTTGGCCCTTCATGTGAAAGAATTTGGGCCACGATTAAAACAAACATGACTACTGTTGCAATGCTGCGACAATGAGCACTGAGCTCAGGCTCGTACACGGGAGGGGGAAGAGTCCGAGCAGCCGGGCAGGGACAGATTTCATTGGTTCTTTCAGAGCGGACCGCGAGGCAGTGATTGGTGGCGTTTGATTGATTTCAGTATTGATCGATCCAATACCAAAGATTCTTTTGTACCTTAAAATAATGTTTCCAAAATAATTTCAGTGGTTTATTAACTTGTTGGAATGAGACATAAGAATAAAAGTAATGGTAACAGTAATGGAAAATTCTGCTCCCAACCTGTAGGGGAAGCGAAGAGGAAAAGTGCTTTGGTGCCTACTGTAAAGGTGCTGGTTGACATGCAAGTAGCTAATGCTAGGTCTATGACGTTAGCTAATTCTTGGTGGGTAACATAATGTTACCACACCGTTCAAAATGATATGGTTGTTTGGACCACGGTTGACAACTCTGAGCTAACACACATATTCATCAGTAACGTTAACTGTATAGATAGACGACTAATCTAGTGGTAATTTAGCTAGCTAGCACACCCCTGTCTTCTGCCGCAGTCTCCCGGCGCTGCAAGGCTTCAGTCGGGATGAGAGCTGACAACAGCCCCGAGGACACATAGATAGATAGATAGATAGATGTTTATTGATCCAAGAAAAATGGGAAATTCCTTTGCATCCATTCCACAGTCAGCCCCCAGACAGATAGCAGCACTCCACTTTCACCACAGCCCCGGCCCGGGGACACATCCAGAGTCATCCCGTTCCCAGCTATTAGCCATCCACTTTCACTACAGCCCCGGCCCGGGGACACATCCAGAGTCAGCCCCCAGCCAACTAGCAGCCATCTTCTTTCACTACAGCCCCGAGGACACATCCACTCCACAGTCAGCCCCTGGCCAACTAGCAGCCATCCACTTTCACTACAGCCCCAAGGACACATCCATTCCACAGTCAGCCCCCAGCCAGCTAGCAGCCACCCCGGTCAGCAATTAACTCCTGTGCTAAGGATGCTAACGGCAGTTTACTGAACTGTTGGGAAACAGACCCAGACTCCTGAGTCAGAACAGCAAACCCCCTCCCCTCTTTCGCATTTAGCCGTCTTTACAGTTACAGCTAAATGTACCAGACAAAACAGGGACGAGGCACCAAAAGGACTAATAGCATTGGCTCTGGATGAGAAGGATAACTCTGGGAGTGGGAAGGGGTGTGTCGCGATTCTGCCTTCTCGCTCCACAACACAGGTTATTGAAGCAGACTTTCGCGATTTCGGTTTTATTTTGCATATCCTTACAGCCCTACTACACACAATTAGCACAACCACACCCCCAATAAGCAGAACACCTCAGATCCTTTGCAAAATGAAACACTCTTGCAAAACTATACATTCATTTAAAAAAATATACTGTATTTTGTTACCATTTGAAACACACGTTTCATATGACTTAATTCAGTTTGAACCAGTTACGCACTGATGTAATTTTATTTTTTAGTAATAGTGCTGTAAATGAAGTAAACCGAATGTGCAAATGTACAGTAAGTTCACCAAACACTACACAACACCAATGCTGCAGACTAGGCCTGCACGATATTGGAAAAATCTTACATTGCGATATTTTTTCCCCCTGGGATATATATTGCGATATGAAAAAAGAAAAAGTAATTTTTAAAAGATGAGAATAGCTCTGTTTGGAAATAAGAAATCATTCTTGACTACTGCAGGGATTTTGTAGGGGAGTGTATCTACATAGAAGAAAAAAATGCTGTGTGAACTTGAACTTTAATGTTTTACAAACACCAAAGCAAGTAAACTGTGACTAATGTTAGGGTAATGTTCTGAAGTGATTTTTGAGAGGGACATCAGGTAGAAATACGCTGGTTGACTAGCGTGACACCATTGTATTCATATAATAATCAATCCAGGCTAACGTGAATGACAGTGACTGCATGATGCTTCCTCTGAATGTCAGGTTGTGGTCGACTAGCGGGGCCAGCTCGTTAGTTTGATAAATTGATCAGAGCTGCACGTCATGTGCACTAGCAACAAAAGGTGTATCCAAGAACAATTAAATCAGTGGAAATGACGTTAGGTCAGACACAGACTTCTGTAGTACATTAGTGTTACGTTTCCAGTGTCGCGGCTCCGAACCGTAACGTTAGTTGGGACGGACGGACCCCCTGGGTCTTTAGGCTACCTATATTAGCTTAAGCCTGGCTGGTAGCAGCTTTCTGCTTGTTTCTTTAAGCTAACTATATTAGCTTTAGCCTGGCTGGTAGCAGCTCTCTGCTTGGTTCTTTAGGCTAACTATATTAGCTTTAGCCTGGCTGGTAGCAGCTCTCTGCTTGGTTCTTTAGGCTAACTATATTAGCTTTAGCCTGGCTGGTAGCAGCTCTCTGCTTGGTTCTTTAGGCTAACTATATTAGCTTTAGCCTGGCTGGTAGCAGCTTTCTGCGGGGGGAAATGGCCGGGAGTCGTTGTGATTATGTTGCATTAATCAGGTGATTTAGTTCATATTTGCAGCGAACATAAAACTCTGACTACTGTAGCTTCACTGACTACCCATCAAAACTATGCACATCCCTGTGTCAGCGGCAGCTGCTGCCTGCGGTACTTTTCTACACACTTCCCATGACAATAAACCCCGTCGGACTAACGTCACATACACACTCTGCCCACATGGCTACTTGTCTTAAAGGGGAAGGGTCGGACGGTAATAATCATGTAAAGGAGAACGGTGGAAGTTTATTTTTCTATCAAGCAGCAAAAATGGATTATGTCAACATCGCAACATCCTACGACGTGACTATTGCGCATGCGCGCATGGTAATGTCGATGCTAAAACACAATATTGTTTAGCCCACCGCAGACTGAGGAAAATACAACTTATTTCTGTCCATATACTCATACCAGACAACATTTCAACACGGAGAATGATAACTGAACCTGTCCCACTTTTCAGACATCTACTACAGTAGTGTGTACTGTGGATCACTGTTAGCTCAGCAAACAACAAACAAACATCAGATACTGTCACTAGTACAGGTTACAATAACAGAAAAAACAACAAACAAAAAATACAGAAAACATTAGACCTACTTGCTGCATTTTTTTTATATTTTTGTGTCCAATAGTAAACCATGTCTGTGAGCCTGCATAGACAATAGACTCTTTTCACAGCAGACATATGGTCTTGGTCACAGCAGGAAACAAGAAGATGGAAGTAATAACAATATCGGTGGCTCTGTTCAATAAGGATGCAACAGTAAGCCATGCACACCTAAATGGAATGCAGCCATCAGTAATATTACTTACAATGTTCCCCTTTCTGCCCTCAAAATATCTGCCATGAAAAAGGTGTATTCATTTTAACAGTTGATATTTTTGAAGATTGGTAACTCTCTGCCAGACAATGTGCATTTTTAGAGTTGGACACTACTAGACTATTCTTGGTTATCCATGTGAAAACATAAAATAAAAAAACATCCCTAACTTAAAGGGACTTTTACATGTTTCTGAAACTTTGTAATGTTCCATCTGATGATCATAAATGACCAGTAAAACCAAACAAGACAGTGAAAAGAACTCCAGTTTTATATAGTTTTTTTATATAGTTATCAATGCCTACTCTTAGCCGGTATGGTTTTTCCGATGAAGTCACAAAATGATCTACGGCAGGTAGACTGGCCTATAGCAACACATTCTGACGGGTCACGGTCTAAACTTTAACAGCTTTTTCACAAAAACTGTAAAAGATATCAAAACACAAAGTATACCACGAATAGCTGAATTTTCCGTGAATGATTTAAATCTTGAACCACGTCTGTAGGTAGATGAATGTAGGAGGAGATACATTTTGAAGCAGAAGAGGATTTGAAGGATTGAAGCTTGCTCTCATTGACTTTAATGTTAACATAAAATAAAAAAAGCTTAATATTTCAAAAAAAAAAGTACAAGGAAAGTTGAATATGTCCCATCATCTGCTGAAAGAGCTGAAGATGAATGGTTTTAATAGCTAAAAGTATTCAGAAGTTATGAAGTTATAATAATAAAGTAAGAATAGGATAATAATAGTTGGAATGCTGTTGATGATTTTTGTAAATTATTCAAAAACGTCTCAGAATTGGCCCTCTGGTATGCAATATGTCAGAGTGATTTCATCCATAGTGCGTGATGGGGTTGTATGTCAGTTGCCTACATCAAATTATAGTGGTGTGCGATATTGCAAAATTTGGGATTGATCCGATACCACGTAAATCCAGGGCCAGTATCGCCGATACCATACCAATCATCATTTTCAATAATTAAGGTGGATGCATTATCAACTTGCTAAATCTGAAGGAATTTACATGACTTTTGTGTGTTGTCTTAGTGTTTTTGTGATATAGCCACACGGCGCTCTTCCCCGTCTCTGTCCTGCTTGTGTGTGTGTGCTGCTGCCGGGCCTGGCTGCTTGCTTGCTTGTTTGCCCGGTGCCGCTGAGTCATGTGACAGTATAACATCAAATCACAAGAGGGGGGAGGAGAATCAAAGTGTGCCTGCTCTGCGCTTTTTGATCAATATCAATACCAACGTTGGTATCAATATTACCGGTATTTGGATCGATCCGCCCACCATTATTAAATTACGTCCCCCTACCATTTAGCTTGGATGTTATTCCTTTTAGACCGTTGGCCTACTGCTTTCTTTTCCCTTATCCCTCTGTACTAGTGTAAAGCGTCTGTGGGTTTCATGAAATGAGCTATAATAATATAAGTTATTACTACGTAGGTTGCTTCTACAATTTAATGCTTTGGTAACGCTGACTCAGTAATATACAGTGGGCAATAAAGCACCATAAAGAAAAACAAAAGTGCTGAAATCAACACAAATTACATATGCCCACTTTAAGCAGCTCCGTGACGCTGTCAAATATATTTGTAGGAAGCCCCGGAGGTGACACGATGGGGAAAAAAAAACTACTGGGGACAAACACTAAATTCGAGATTTCGAATTTGAAATTCAAGATGTTTTTTTCCCCATGAGATCTTGACTTTAACATGGAGGGAAAATACAAAATGAAGAAACTTAAAAAAAGAAAGAAAAACATCTTGAATTTCAAACTCGAGGTTAGATTGAATAATTCTCTGAGTGCCTTTACTTTTTACTGTGTTTCTTATTTTATTGATCTCTTTATGTGATAAAACACAAACAGTAATATGAATATTTACACAATATTAGGATTGATTTATATTTATATTATCTCTCCCTCTCAGAGGCACCAGAGGGTGATGGGAGGGGCTCGAGTGGTGCTGCACCAATCAGCGATGAACTGGACATCTTTGGACCAATGGTCTCCAACCCTCTCCCCTCTTCCAACAACACACAGCAGGTAACAAACACACACACAGGCTTTCATCATGTGCTTATCACCACAGGCCGGCTGCAACACAAGGAGTCTGCGGAGACTCCATGATACACACACACACACACACACACACACATGCCATCTCCCTATTTGTGCAGACACACACTCTCTGAGGATCACATCAAAGCAAACGATCATGGACTCTTCCGTTTATAGAATGAATTTGACTAATATGAGAGAGAGAGAGAGAGAGAGAGAGAGAGACCTGTCCGACACCCGTGAGAAATGATAAGAGCTGTGACAATGAAGAGAGCAGCTGGGAATGGTAGCGATTCAGTAGTACTGTGTTTATTTTTAGAATATAGCAATTAAAATGTATTTCACTTAATGTGTTTGATACGCTCGGTCACATCAGGCATGTGTTGTAAAATGGCGTTGCGGCTCCTTTAAGAGAGCTCAGTGTGTGGTAAGTGGGCAGAGGAGCAATAGAGAAAGAGGAACCATTGTAGATGTGACCAGAGCAGATGTGGTGGAATAAGTTTAAGTTTTGTACACACTGGCCCTCAGACACTGCATAAACTCCACTACCATTAGGTACACCTACATGTAGTCCTAAGAGATTGCAGTATAAGCCTATATTACTATTAGGAGTATACACACTGTATGTCAAGGATGTATAAATTAAATAAACTTCAGCTGGAGTCCGATTTGCTACGGCAACACTGTTGACGGCATCAGTGATCTCTTTCTATTCCGCATTCTTCCTACAGCCTGATACGTCAGGGTTCCAATCTCCACCTCTGAAAAGTGCCGCTTATTAGCCGGATTACGTCTGGCCATGTCGTAAATAGTAGGGGCGAGGCCTCCAAACCGAGAATATATTTGGGCGTGGTATTTCAGTACAGTAACAAAGTATTTGTACTTCGTTACTTCCCATCTCTGATGTACAACCATTGTTACGCTCTGATTGGTGTGATACGAGTGTTCCATGAGTCCCCGCGTGAAGCCTGTCGTAAGCTGATTTCTGCGCTCATATCTGCGCTGGTTTCTATGTTAGCTTGATGAATGAGGGCCAGTGTGTGCGGTGTACAAAACAAACGCCAGACTGAAAGCCAAGTTCTTTTACCAGAAATGGGATTTTAACCCAGACGTTATTCATTTAATAACGTTGGCCCTGGAGGAAGTAACGAGTCTCCCCTGGTTGTCTGACCACCACGTTCGGAAACAAAGCCATCAGGAAAGGTTATCACATTGAACATTTTAAATTAAACAGCTTAACGCGCGCTTGTTGCCCCGTGTACGCTGATGCGCTCATCTGTTGACATTTCCGAATGCCTTCCTACAATTGCTTAATAAAAGTGGGCTTTCCACACAAACAAACATACATGTGTCATTAGTATGAGGGAAAAAAAAATTAGATTTAAACTGCGTGGGGCTCGGACACAGGTGGAGGTAGGAGAACCAGAGGTATAGAGTGTGAGAATAAAATGGTGGGTGTTATGACAAAAACTATTTGAATGTTCAATTTTCAAATCGCAATGGCTGTTATTTTAATTAAATCATAAATTATTAACAATCTGTAGGAGGTGAAAGCTTTAGTTGCCAACCCCAATTTTGCAGGATAACAACTGCCAGCAAACCATAAAAAGAAACTCTTGGCTGCAGTTTATGTGCTTTCTGCATACTGGTGACTGTTGAGTGTTTTTGACCAAAGACGTTTTGCCGAGGAAGAAGCACCATTGTGTTTTTGATTGAAATTTTATAGAAATTTTGATGTTACAATATGGAGTAGGATCCTTAAATGTTACATAAACTATGTAGCTGCCCGCCTTGCATCATTCTCAGACAGCTAGCTCGTCAGTTAGTGATTGTAAATGAGTAAAAACTGGTGAAAAGTGAACATACTTAGAATCTCACAAACCTTTAAGTCCATTGTAAAGCACAGGCGATTGTTTTAAACTAATTATTTCCACTCAAATCAAGACCTCTGATATTCAGGGCTGTAGACTAGCTCGTCCAATCACTCTGCTAGGCTAATGTTAGCTAAGAAGCTAGAGTGCAGAGCCATCAGCAGCATTTAATGAGTTTGAACCCTGTTTTCTACCAAACGCATCTGCGCTGCTTTCCGGAGGCGTTGTTACCCCTGCAAGCAATCGCTTCCATTCAAGTCAATACCTAATGTTCCACCACCCGCGTCACGGCACATCCCTGATGCGTGTGTGGAGCAGCTCCCCGCTCCGCTAAAGAGAAGCTCCAGGTCTATTTTTTTAACGCAAGGCACGGAAGTTTGTTTAACGTATGTTGACCACGCAAATACAGGCCTGGAGTATATGAAAGTAAGGATGGACTGATTATCGGGTCATTTTTGCCAATTTGCAGATTATATGTATCCGTGTTTTATTTGCCTGATAACCGATTAAGTTAATTAATTAAAAAGAGCTCTACTTAGGCTCGTCCCTCTGCTTTGGTTTCACTCATCACTGAGTCTGACTTAATGTCCCGCCCACAACACTATCTGACTATCTTTTACTGGGTATTATGTTGAAAGTTTCTAATTTCTTAAAGAATTTAAACAAAGTTTTGTGTTGTAGTTTGTAACATTCCAAAATCTCAATTTTAACTTTAAGATTGTTATTTTTGGGCGCCTGGGTAGCTCACAGGTCACAGAGGTTTGCTCCTCAACGTAGCGGCCGCAGACCACGACCTGTGTCGCTTTGCTACTTGTCATTCCCCGTCTGTCTCCCCTTTCATGACTTCAGCTGTCCCATAAGAAATAAAGGTCTAAAATGCTCCCATAAAAAAGATATAAATGCGTATTGGTTCCAAATATCGGCTCTCGGTTTCATTAACTACTAATAATCGGTATCAGCCTTAAAAAAACTGTTTTGGTTGATCCCTTAAAGAAAGTCAAACAAACCACATATATTTGAAAAAAATAAAGTGATGGAATGATGGAGAAGCGTCTAGATGGAGTTGTGTGTCCAATGATTGTCTGCAACCTTAATAGAATACCTTCATTTTCTGGGTACACAGAACAAAACTGGGTGTTTGTTTGAACAAGAAAAGACGGAAAAAAATTGGAGCAAACAGGAAAAAAGAATTTATGGCATTCTTGACTGAATTTTTCAGATATTTCCTCACTCATTTTTCTTCCTTCCTCTTCACCAGGGGAGCAAGTTCAGCGGGTTAAACATATTGAAGGAGCAGCATTGAGTTTTAAATGCTGTTGTGGTCTCTCGAGCGTGGCCTTTGACCTCGGCTCGGCTGGAAATGAGGACATACACATTAATGTGGACATGTACTGGGCATATAACCTGACACAGTCTGTTTCAAACATACTGTACAAAGACCACACACTTCTATTCAGGGAGGACAGAAACTCATACAGAAAACAAACGGGAGGCATGGCATTCATTTCAGAGAACATTCACACACAAACTTACACAAATTCACAGGGAACCGTTCCTGGGTTGAAAATACATTCTTTCACACTCTGACCTGTTGCCAGGTTTCATTTTATTTCTCTGGTACACACACACACACACACAC
>NC_045742.1:25565785-25577841 GCF_008692095.1 Etheostoma spectabile
ACACACACACACACACACACTCCTCTCCGAGCCTCCTGGGACCCAACCAGGCAGTGGCTCGCTAGGGACCCAAGCATGATGAACAATTATGGGCTGCTGTAACTGCAAGCTCCCCCTCTGCCACTACCAGGCTCCCACTTACCCTCTAATCTCCCCTCCACGCTCACCTTCTCCTCTGCTCCGTCTACTGCAGCTCTGTGTGTGCCTCGCACTTCTGCTCATCTCCATAAATCCTATCAGTCCTGAATGCCCTCTTTCTATACTCTTCCCTCTATGCAGTGTTCATGCCATATGGTCATTACCACAAACATAAGTTTCTGACTTGTAAGTAGTGTTTATCTCAACATCTCAGTCGTAATTACCAATGGGAACATCCGGTTTTTTGTTAGTTCCAGCACATCCAGCTTTCTCCTTATCATGCAAACATGCCTGAAAAAAGCCAGCAAATGGGAATGCCTCGCATGACCAGCCGTATTGAACAGATATAGTGCTATATTGCACCCAGTGCACACAGTGCTTCAACTACTTGAACAACTATATTTGTTTCTCCACAGTAACAGGGTAACTAGTGTGGCAAATAATTCCTTTCAACAAAATGCTCGTTTGTGACCACAATATACTACCACAATAATTGTGGCCACTAAAAACTTTAGAATACCTTCATTTTCTGGGTTCAGAATTAACCCTCCTGTTGTCTTCAGGGTCATATTTGCCCCATTTTCAAAAGGTTTCTAAATCAGAAAGTTTCCTTCAACCAAATTGTAAAAAAAATAACGTGGATGGTTCCATACAACGCTCCTCAAGTTAATTAACTGATCAGTTCATTATTTCATTGAATTTGGGTGTTTAATTTAATTACATAGCATTTTAAGAAAAAAAAAATTAAAAGTGACAGAAATATAGGGGAAAAACAACAAAAAAGTCCCAGAAAACGCAGAAATAATCGACAAAAACATGAGCGTGAGAAAGAACTTTGGGAACAGTTATAAAACGTTGAAAACAAATCTTGAAGAAAGCTTCAAAAACTTGGTCAAAACAACAACAAAAATGTCCCAGAAAATCGACAAAGAACATTGGGAAAAGTGACTAAAGTGTTTCATGGAGGGTGTAACTTAAAAGTTAGACTCAGAAAAACTAAATGTGAGTCTACAGGAAGACGAGGGTTAAGGGAAAGTTCTCAGACTTTCTGTACTGCCGTACATGCAGATGACTGGCGGCAATACCCGCAGGGTTTGATTTGTTTTTCTCTCCTCTCGTTATGCAGATGGTTAAAGAACCATTAACGCAAGTAACACAATCGTTGCTTTGTAACTACAATGTGATTACTGAAGTTCTCTACAGTTATGTTACACTACACCATAGTTTTTCTGTGTAATGGTCTACATTCTCTCTTCCCACTCCACTGTTTCCCCATTTTTTCCTCTCTCTGTCACTCACCATCATCCACTCTCTCACTAGAATATATTGTCCTTGAATCTGCACATAAACAGGGTTTTTTTCCTGGCTCAAAACAGGCCTTTGAGGGGGAGGGCGCACTACGCACGACAGTAAGCATGATTGGTCCACTTACCGAAAGAAAATGAGTCTGTGTTACCTTATTTGACAGAAACCTATGCATTTTGCTGTTATATCTAACAATTTGATAAACAAAACTGCTTAAAAATATATTAATATTTAAATACTGTAGGTGCAATCACTTGGAGGGTTCAGTACAGACTGACTCTGGAGATACAACTGAGTTTAGCTCTCATATTCAACATCATGTTCTGCTTGTTTAACGGTTGTTTGGTAAATTGCTCCTAAACGCAGTTGGAGAGGACTGGAATTGCTATTTTTATTCTCAATTCTTATCATTTTGGTGCTGGTGATTTTCCTTGGGGGCTGAATAAAACCTCTTCGTGGGGCGCCAAAAATTCCTCTATGCAAGAAAAACCCTAATACAGTATACTATTCTTGTTCTCTTCCTCACCCTACATATGTCCCCTTCTTCCTTCTTAGACACTCCTTGCCCCTCCTCTTATTGTCCTTTCCTGTCCATGGTATGCGGGGCCTCATTAATCAATGTTAGATATGTACAAATATATGTTTAAATCAGACATACTCTACAAGAATTTCTAAGGGTAATAATATAGGAACTTGGATTTATGCTTAAATGTGCATACTGTACATTCAAATGCAGCCAAGCTGGTGTACAGCCCCAAGAGAAAACAGGGACTTCTTTCATTTCTTTTCTTTTCATAATTTTCTTTTAAGAGGCTGCACTCAAATTCAGAACATTAATATGGCAGCAGTCTTGTATAAAGTACTTGAAAGCAAACTTGAGTAAAAGTAAACCAGAAATTGACTTTGGTAGAAGTTAAAGTCACCTTTTTAAAATATTACTTGAGTAAAAGTCTTCGAGCCCTATTTTAATAATCTAAGCGCACGGCGTGAAGCGCCTGGTACAGGTGTGTTTAGGGCATGTAAGAACTTTTGCTAGTTTAACGGCAGAAGATTAATTAATCTTAGTTATGTTTTGGGCGTAACATTTAGTAAACCAATCAGAGCGTCATCTCCCGTTCCCTTTAAAAGTCAGGTGCGTTTGTTCCTTGGCACATTGCTATTATGATGGCGGATTTGCTGAGCAGGAAGGAGATTGACTTCAGACCAGGTTTTTGTTTGGTCAATGGCCCGATCACATTGTGATGAAAAACTGAGTGGGTTTTCTATTTCTGAGACCATGTTGGACATTGGCCCCTTTTACACAGCCTGTTCCAGACAGGACTGTTGCGCCTTCCACCCGTCTCATCTTTTGTGTCAAAGTTTAGAAGATGGAGTATTCTAAATTACAATTAACAATGTTGTTGCGCCTTTAAGCCAGCAGTGGAGGTAGTCACAGAGCCGGACCGATGCCTGAAAACTCTGATTGGACAGATAGTCTAGCTGGTTGTCTGGATTCCGGAGCAGTTAGTCTTCAAGAATCCACCAGAGTAACATTCCAACACAAAGAAAGCCGAAGGTAACAGTCATCCGGCCGAAAAGAGTGACATCCGGGGGAATTTCTGGCAACACCTGAACAATCCAGGAAGTGGAATGTCGTGTATGGACTAATCATCTCATGACTGTGGAATTTATCTTCTGGTCCTATGGAGGGGCCGACTCCTAGGCTGAGAACTACTGGGCAAAATAACTACACTACCTGGCCATTTATAAAGCCACTGTAAAACTAACAGTATATCAGTCACAGAGACAATCGTACAGAATAAGAAGTCCATTTTGCTGATAATACTTCTTTATTTTAAAGTACAAGTAAAATGTACTTTATTTTCTACCACTGTTCATCACACGTGAGATCCACAGAGATGCCTTTGCAATGACAAATTATGATTTCTCACGGCAGTAGTGTTGTGCTATCTAGCCAAAGTCTCGGACTGTCAAATAACACTTCATACACTGCTTCATAGATTGCTCCATAGATTGCTCCATAGTTATACCACGCGGACTGCTCTCACATGGCCGTCTGCCTGCAGCAGCAATGTCTGTCTTGTAAAATGTAAATTATTTGAATGTCAAATAGTACATTTTGTTTCAGACACAGTCCTCTATATAAGAGAAACTGGAGTTAAAAGCCGCTCTCGCAGCCAGGACGTTTTTATGCTTGTGTATTAACACACCACCAAGGTCCATAGACTTTTCTTACATCTTTCCTTCAAACTCCGCCAAAATTCTTGCTTCTCTTTGTCTGAGCCCTGCCCAGTGGAGCGGAGAGGCTTTCACTGACATTTCCAGCAGCATTTAAAGGAAAGGCATTCATCTCGCAGTATGTGGATAGTAATTACCTCTGCCTTGGTGTGAAGGTTAACCTGTGATATTTTGTCTGTAACCAACCAGGCTGACTGGCTATGTTTCTGTGATTGGACTTAGGTGTCCTTTTATGTTGGGCCCTCCGGCCAAACTCTCAGTTGTAGAATAGTTATCTCCTGACCAGGGTTCAAAATTAGCACCATCCACTAGCCAAATGCTGGAAAAATGTTCAAGTGGCTGGTAGATTTGCTTCACTCAGAAGAAGAAAAAAACAATGATAATCTATTGAGTGGCTGGCAAAATGTGAACATTCTCTAGCCATTTGGCTGCTGGACAAAAAAGTTCATTTTGGAAACTGCTCCTGACCCCTTACACAAACTTGCATCATTGCAGCATCAATCTTTCCTCTCCTACACACACAAGCAGTAATCACAAGGGCAGAGATTTGACAGTCTATTCACATCCACCTAACCTAACTCTCTCTCACACACACACACACACACACACACACACACACACACACACACCCCACCCAAGCACACACAGACTTTGGGATTCAGCAGAAGGATGACGACATGACGGCAGCAGGCGGATTCGTGCAGCTATTAACCGGCGTTTGTGTTAACCCAGTGTTTCACTACCCCCACCCCCCCTCTAACAAACCCACACTTACCCCCTTGTTTTGTCCTCTGTCTCACCCTGAAAGAGAAAATTGTTAGTTATTAAGTTGGTTTTA
Source organism: Etheostoma spectabile (assembly GCF_008692095.1). Lineage (NCBI taxonomy): Eukaryota > Metazoa > Chordata > Actinopteri > Perciformes > Percidae > Etheostoma > Etheostoma spectabile. Next base: position 25,570,305 of record NC_045742.1, read on the forward strand.
CCAAAAACATTTTTTATTTTAAAACTTAAAAAAAAGTAATTTATTCTACGATTTATGATCCTACTGAATAAAATGTTTTGTTTCGCCACCATCACAGTCAGCCCCAGTTACGAGAGTGAATTCCATTCTGGCTTTCAATCAATTTATTTATAGTATTTCATAACAAGAGTTATTTCAAGACACTTTACAGATAGAGTAGGTCTGACCCACATTCTATATTTACAAGGACCCCAAGTTCTAGTAGTTCCTCCAGAGCAAGCAACAGTGCGACAGTGGCGAGGAAAAACTCCTTCAGGAAGAAACCTGGGACAGACCCAGGCTCTTGGTAGGCGGTGTCTGACGGGCCGGTTAGAGGTGTGATGAACAGTGGTGATAACAGTCACAGTAAAAGATAATGCAACAGTGACTAGAAATAGTAGTTTGTAGTAGTTCATGGCATAGTAGGGCACTACACGGACCGAGTATAGAGTGTGAGAAAAAATGGGGGGTGTTATGACCAAAAACTATTTGAAGTTCAATTTTCAAATCGCAATGGCTGTTATTTTAATTAAATCATATTATTAACAATCTGTAGGAGGTGAAAGCTATGCCAACCCCAATTTTGCAGGATAACAACTGCCAGCAAAACATAAAAAGAAACTCTTGGTGCAGTTTATGTGCTTTCTGATACTGGTGACTGTTGAGTGTTTTTGACCAAAGACGTTTTGCCGAGGAAGAAGCACATTGTGTTTTTGATTGAAATTTTATAGAAATTTTGATGTTACAATATGGAGTAGGATCCTTAAATGTTACATAAACTAGTAGACTGCCCGCCTGCATCATTTCAGACAGGTAGCTCGTCAGTTAGTGATTGTAAATGAGTAAAAACTGGTGAAAAGTGAACATACTTGAATCTCACAAACCTTTAAGTCCATTGTAAAGCAAGGCGATTGTTTTAAACTAATTATTTCCACTCAAATCAAGACCTCTGATATTCAGGGCTGTAGACTAGCTCGTCCAATCACTCTGCTAGGCTAATGTTAGCTAAGAAGCTAGAGTGCAGAGCCATCAGCAGCATTTAAGAGTTTGAACCCTGTTTTCTACCAAACGCATCTGCGTGCTTTCCGGAGGCGTTGTTACCCCTGCAAGCAATCGCTTCCATTCAAGTCAATACCTAATGTTCCACCACCCGCGTCACGGCACATCCCTGATGCGTGTGTGGAGCAGCCCCGCGTAAAGAGAAGCTCCAGGTCTATTTTTTAACGCAAGGCACGGAAGTGTTTACGTATGTTGACCACGCAATACAGGCCTGGGTATATGAAAGAAGGATGGACTGATTATCGGGTCAGTTTTTTGCCAATTTGCAGATTATAGTATCCGTGTTATTTGCCTGATAACCGATTAAGTAATTAATTAAAAAGAGCTCTACTTAGGCTGTCCCTCTGCTTTGGTTTCACTCATCACTGAGTTGACTTAATGTCCCGCCCACAACACTATCTGACTATCTTTATTGGGTATTATGTTGAAAGTTTCTAATTTCTTAAAGAATTTAAACAAAGTTTTGTGTTGTAGGTTGTAAACTTCCAAAATCTCAATTTTACTTTAAGTTGTTATTTTTGGGCGCCTGGGAGCTCACAGGTCACAGAGGTTTGCTCCTCAACGTAGCGGCCGCAGACCACGACTCTGTGTCGCTTTGCTACTTGTCATTCCCCGTCTGTCTCCCCTTCATGACTTCAGCTGTCCCATAAAAATAAAGGTCTAAAATGTCCCATAAAAAAGATATAAATGCGTATGGTTCCAAATATCGGCTCTCGGTTTCATTAACTACTAATAATCGGTATCAGCCTTAAAAAAACTGGTGGTTGATCCCTTAAAGAAAGTCAAACAAACCACATATATTGAAAAAAATAAAGTGATGGAATGTAGGGAGAAGGTCTAGATGGAGTTGTGTGTCCAATGATTGTCTGCAAACTTAATAGAATACCTTCATTTTTGGGTACACAGAACAAAACTGGGTGTTGTTGAACAAGAAAAGACGGAAAAAAATTGGAGCAAACAGGAAAAAGAATTGATGGCATTCTTGACTGAATTTTAGATATTTCCTCACTCATTTTTCTTCCTTCTCTTCACCAGGGGAGCAAGTTCAGCGGGTTTAAACATATTGAGGAGCAGCATTGAGTTTTAATGCTGTTGTGGTCTCTCGAGCGTGGCCTTTGACCTCGGCTCGGGGAAATGAGGACATACACATTAATGTGGACATGTATGGGCATATAACCTGACACAGTCTGTTTCACAACTACTGTACAAAGACCACACATTCTATTCAGGGAGGACAGAAACTCATACGAAAACAAACGGGAGGCATGGCATTCTTTCAGAGAACATTAACACAAAACTTACACAATTACAGGGAACCGTTCCTGGGGGAAAATACTTCTTTCACACTTGACCTGTGCAGGTTTCATTTTATTTCTCTGGTACACAACACAAACACAACACACACACACACACCCACACACACACACTCCTCCCGAGCTCCGGGACCCAACCAGGCAGTGGTCGCTAGGGAACCAAGCATGATGAACAATTATGGGCTGCTGTAACTGCAAGCTCCCTTGCCACTACCAGGCTCCCCACTACCCTAATCTCCCTCCACGCTCACCTTCTCTGCTCCGTCTACTGCAGCTTGTGTGTGCCTCGCACTTCTGCCATCTCATAAATCCTATCAGTTGAATGCCCTCTTCTATACTCTTCCATGCAGTGTTCATGCCATATGGTCATTACACAAAACATAAGTTTCTGAGTAAGTAGTGTTTATCTCAACATCTCAGTCGTAATTACCAATGGGAACATCCGGTTTTTTGTTAGTTCCAGACACTCCAGCTTTCTCCTTACATGCAAACTGCCTGAAAAAAGCCAGCAAATGGGAATGCCTCGCATGACCAGCCGTATTGAACAGATATAGTGCTATATTGGACCCAGTGCAACACAGTGCTTCACTTCGAACAACTATATTGTTTCTCCACAGTAACAGGGTAACTAGTGTGGCAAATAATTCCTTTCAACAAAATGCTCGTTTGTGACCACAAATATAATACCACAATAATTGTGGCCACTAAAAACTTTGAAACCTTCATTTTCTGGGTTCAGAATTAACCTCCTGTTGCTTCAGGGTCATATTTGCCCCATTTTCAAAAGGTTTCTAAATCAGAAAGTTTCCTTCAACCAAATTGTAAAAAAAATAAGTGGATGGTCATACAACGCTCTCAAGTTAATTAACTGATCAGTTCATATTTCATTGAATTGGGTGTTTAATTTAATACATAGCATTTTAAGAAAAAAAAATTAAAGTGACAGAAATATAGGGAGAAAAACAACAAAAGTCCCAGAAAACGCAGAATAATCGACCAAAACATGAGCGTGAGAAAGAACTTTGGGAACAGTTATAAAACGTTGAAAAAAATCTTGAAGAAAGCTTCAAAAACTTGGTCAAAACAACAACAAAAATGTCCCAGAAAATCGACAAAGAACATTGGGAAAAGTGAATAAAGTGTTTATGGAGGGTGTAACTTAAAAGTTAGACTCAGAAAAACTAAATGTGAGTCTACAGGAAGACGAGGGTTAAGGGAAGTTCTCAGACTTCTGTACTGCCGTACTGCAGATGACTGGCGGCAATACCCGCAGGGTTTGATTTGTTTTTCTTCCTCTCGTTATGCAGATGGTTAAAGAACCTTAACGCAAGTAACAAATCGGTTGTGTAAACTACAATGTGATTACTGAAGTTCTCTACAGTTATGTACACTACACATAGTTTTTCTGTGTATGGTCTACATTCTCTCTTCCCACTCCACTGTTTCCCATTTTTTCCTCTTCTGTCACTCCCCATCATCCACTCTCTCAATAGATATATTGTCCTTGAATCTGCACATAAACAGGGTTTTTTCCTGGCTCAAAACAGGCCTTTGAGGGGGAGGGCGCACTACGCACGACAGTAAGCATGATTGGTCCACTTACCGAAAGAAAATGAGTCTGTGTTACCTTATTTGACAGAAACCTATGCATTTTGCTGTTATATCTAACAATTTGATAAACAAACTGCTAAAAAAATATATAATATTTAAATACTGTGGTGCAATCACTTGGAGGGTTCAGTACAGACTGACTCTGGAGATACAACTGAGTTTGCTCTCATATTCAAATCAGTTCTGCTTGTTTAACGGTGTGTTGGTATGCTCCTAAACGCAGTTGGAGAGGACTGGAATTGCTATTTTTATTCTCAATTCTTATCATTTTGGTGTGGTGATTTTCCTTGGGGGCTGAATAAAACCTCTTCGTGGGGCGCCAAAAATTCCTCTATGCAAGAAAAAACCCTAATACAGTATACTATTCTTGTTCTCTTCTCACCCTACATATGTCCCTTCTTTCCTTCTAGACACCCTTGCCCTCTCTTATTGTCCTTTCCTGTCCATGGTATGCGGGCCATTAATCAATGTTAGATATGTACAAATATATGTTTAAATCAGACATATCTACAAGAATTTCTAAGGGTAATAATATAGGAACTTGGATTTATGCTTATGTGGCATACTGTACATTCAAATGCAGCCAAGCGGTGTACAGCCCCAAGAGAAAACAGGGACTTCTTTCATTTCTTTTCTTTTCATAATTTTCTTTAAGAGGCTGCACTCAAATTCAGAACATATATGGCAGCAGTCTTGTATAAAGTACTTGAAAGCAAACTTGAGTAAAAGTAAACCAGAAATTGACTTTGGTAGAAGTAAAGTCACCTTTTTAAAAATTATGAGTAAAAGTCTTCGAGCCCATTTAATAATCTAAGGCACGGCGTGAAGCGCCTGGTACAGGTGTGTTTAGGGCATGTAAGAACTTTTGCTAGTTTAACGGCAAGAGATTAATTAATCTTAGTTTGTTTTGGGCGTAACATTTAGTAAACCAATAGAGCGTCATCTCCCGTTCCCTTTAAAGTCAGGTGCGTTTGTTCCTTGGCACATTGCTATTATGATGGCGGATTGCTGAGCAGGAAGGAGATTGACTTCAGACCAGGTTTTGTTTGGTCAATGGCCCGATCACATTGTGATGAAAACTGAGGGGGTTTTCTATTTCTGAGACCTGTTGGAATTGGCCCCTTTTACACAGCCTGTTCCAGACAGGACTGTTGCGCCTTCCACCCGTCTCATCTTTTGTGTCAAAGTTTAGAAGATGGAGTATTCTAAATTACAATATAACAGTTGTTGCGCCTTAAGCCAGCAGTGGGGTAGACACGAGCCGGACCGATGCCTGAAAACTCTGATTGGACAGATAGTCTAGCTGGTTGTCTGGATTCGGAGCAGTTAGTCTCAAGAATCCACCAGAGTAACATTCCAACAAAAGAAAGCCGAAGGTAACAGTCATCCGGCCGAAAAGAGTGACATCCGGGGGAATTTCTGGCAACACCTGAACAATCCAGGAAGTGGAATGTCGTGTTGGACTAATCATCCTTGACTGTGGAATTTATCTTCTGGTCCTATGGAGGGCCGACTCTAGGCTGAGAACTACTGGGCAAAATAAACTACACTACTGGCCATTTATAAAGCACTGTAAAACTAACAGTATATCAGTCACAGAGACAATCGTAAAGAATAAGAAGTCCATTTTGCTGATAATATCTTTATTTAAAGTACAAGTAAAAGTATTATTTTCTACACTGTTATCACCACGTGAGATCCACAGAGATGCCTTGCAATGACAAATTATGATTTCTCACGCAGTAGTGTTGTGCATATAGCCAAAGTCTCGGACTGTCAAATAACACTTCATACACTGCTTCATAGATTGCTCCATAGATTGCTCCATATGTTATACCACGCGGACTGCTCTCACATGGCCGTCTGCCTGCAGCAGCAATGTCTGTCTTGTAAAATGTAAATTATTTGAATGTCAAAAGTACATTTGTTTAGACACAGTCTCTATATAAGAGAACTGGAGTTAAAAGCCGCTCTCGCAGCCAGGACGTTTTTATGCTTGTGTATTAACACACCACCAAGGTCCATAGACTTTTCTTACATCTTTCCTTCAAACTCCGCCAAAATTCTTGCTTCTCTTTGTCTGAGGCCTGCCCAGTGGAGCGGAGAGGCTTTCACTGACATTTCAGCAGATTTAAGGAAAGGCATTCATCTCGCAGTTGTGGATAGTAATTACCTCTGCCTTGGTGTGAAGGTTAACCTGTGATATTTGTGTGAACCAACCAGGCTGACTGGCTATGTTTCTGTGATTGGACTTAGGTGTCCTTTTATGTTGGGCCCTCCGGCCAAACTCTCAGTTGTAGAATAGTATCTCCTGACCAGGGTTCAAATGCACCATCCACTAGCCAAATGCTGGAAAAATGTTCAAGTGGCTGGTAGATTTGCTTCACTCAGAAGAAGAAAAAAACAATGATAATCTATTGAGTGGCTGGCAAAATGTGAACATTCTCTAGCCATTTGGCTGCTGGACAAAAAAGTTCATTTTGGAAACTGCTCCTGACCTTACACAAACTTGATCATTGCAGCATCAATTTTCCTCTCCTAACCACACAAGCAGTAATCACAAGGGCAGAGATTGACAGTCTATTCACATCCACCTAACCTAACTCTCTCTCACACACACAACACACACACACACACAACACACACACACACACACCCACACAACACACACACACAACCAGACTTTGGGATTCAGCAGAAGGAATGACGACATGACGGCAGCAGGCGGATTCGTGCAGCTATTAACGGCGTTTGTGTTAACCCAGTGTTTCACTACCCCACACCCCCCTCTAACAAACCCACACTTACCCCTTGTTTTGTCCTCTGTCTCACCCTGAAAGAGAAAATTGTAGTTATTAAGTTGGTTTTACCAAAAACATTTTTTATTTTAAAACTTAAAAAAAAGTAATTTATTCTAAGATTTATGATCCTACTGAATAAAATGTTTTGTTTCGCCACCATCACAGTCAGCCACAAGTTACGAGAGTGATTCCATTCTGGCTTTCAAATCAATTTTATTTATAGATTTTCATAACAAGAGTATTTCAAGACACTTTACAGATAGAGTAGGTCTAGCACACATTCTATAATTTACAGGACCCAACAGTTCAGTAGTTCCCTCCAGAGCAAGCAACAGTGCGACAGTGGCGAGGAAAAACTCCCTTTAGAGAAGAAACCTGGGACAGACCCAGGCTCTTGGTAGGCGGTGTCTGACGGGGGGTTAGAGGTGTGATGAACAGTGGTGATAACAGTCACAGAGTAAAGATAATGCAACAGTGACTAGAAATAGTAGTTGTAGTAGTTCATGGATAGTAGGGCAACTACAGGCGTTACAGGACACAGCAGGTGAGGAGAACGTAGCAAGGTAGCAGCGTAGCAGGAGTAAGGCGCCAGGACGTGTAGCAGGACACGGCAACAGCTGCAACCATGATTTTGGAGCCTCCTGTCCAAGGAAACATGTGGGGGGAAAAGAACATAGGACTCGGGGAATAATCCCCCGAGTAGGTTCGTAAAAAGCATTCTGGGAGATGGAATAA
>NC_045742.1:25577866-25577986 GCF_008692095.1 Etheostoma spectabile
CACAAATGGAAAGAGAGAGGAGAGAGGAGCTCAGTGTGTCAAAGGAAGTCCCCCGGCATTCTAAAACTATTGCAGCATAACTAAGAGAGACAGGGTGAAGAGAGGAGCCTGGTCGGGCTG
>NC_045742.1:25577996-25585705 GCF_008692095.1 Etheostoma spectabile
CCTCCATCTGGTTTTATTATATTATTGATTATATTGTAAATTAATCTGACGACTATGACGAGAAGCAGGGGGGCCGGGCTAGGCGGACACTGCAACTCATCACTCTCTAACTATAAGCTTTATCAAAGTGGAGAGTTTTAAGTTTACTCTTAAATGTGGTGACGGTGTCTGCCTCCTGAACCCAGACCGGAAACCGAGTATAGAGTGTGAGAAAAAATGGGGGGTGTTATGACAAAAACTATTTGAAGTTCAATTTTCAAATCGCAATGGCTGTTATTTAATTAAATCATATTATTAACAATCTGTAGGAGGTGAAAGCTATGCCAACCCCAATTTTGCAGGATAAACAACTGCCAGCAAAACATAAAAAGAAACTCTTGGTGCAGTTTATGTGCTTTCTGATACTGGTGACTGTTGAGTGTTTTTGACCAAAGACGTTTTGCCGAGGAAGAAGCACATTGGTTTTTGATTGAAATTTTATAGAAATTTTGATGTTACAATATGGAGTAGGATCTTAAATGTTACATAAACTAGTAGCTGCCCGCCTGCATCATTTCAGACAGCTAGCTCGTCAGTTAGTGATTGTAAATGAGTAAAAACTGGTGAAAAGTGAACATACTTGAATCTCACAAACCTTTAAGTCCATTGTAAAGCAAGGCGATTGTTTTAACTAATTATTTCCACTCAAATCAAGACCTCTGATATTCAGGGCTGTAGACTAGCTCGTCCAATCACTCTGCTAGGCTAATGTTAGCTAAGAAGCTAGAGTGCAGAGCCATCAGCAGCATTTAAGAGTTTGAACCCTGTTTTCTACCAAACGCATCTGCGTGCTTTCCGGAGGCGTTGTTACCCCTGCAAGCAATCGCTTCCATTCAAGTCAATACCTAATGTTCCACCACCCGCGTCACGGCACATCCCTGAGCGTGTGTGGAGCAGCCCCGCGTAAAGAGAAGTCCAGGTCTATTTTTTAACGCAAGGCACGGAAGTGTTTACGTATGTTGACCAGCAATACAGGCCTGGGTATATGAAAGATAGGATGGACTGATTATCGGGTCAGTTTTTTGCCAATTTGCAGATTATATGTATCCGTGTTATTTGCCTGATAACCGATTAAGGTAATTAATTAAAAAGAGCTCTACTTAGGCTGTCCCTCTGCTTTGGTTTCACTCATCACTGAGTTGACTTAATGTCCCGCCCACAACACTATCTGACTATCTTTATTGGGTATTATGTTGAAAGTTTCTAATTTCTTAAAGAATTTAAACAAAGTTTTGTGTTGTAGGTTGTAAACTTCCAAAATCTCAATTTTACTTTAAGTTGTTATTTTTGGGCGCCTGGGAGCTCACAGGTCACAGAGGTTTGCTCCTCAACGTAGCGGCCGCAGACCACGACTCTGTGCGCTTTGCTACTTGTCATTCCCCGTCTGTCTCCCCTTCATGACTTCAGCTGTCCCATAAAAATAAAGGTCTAAAATGTCCCATAAAAAAGATATAAATGCGTATGGTTCCAAATATCGGCTCTCGGTTTCATTAACTACTAATAATCGGTATCAGCCTTAAAAAAACTGGTGGTTGATCCCTTAAAGAAAGTCAAACAAACCACATATATTGAAAAAAATAAAGTGATGGAATGTAGGGAGAAGGTCTAGATGGAGTTGTGTGTCCAATGATTGTCTGCAAACTTAATAGAATACCTTCATTTTTGGGTACACAGAACAAAACTGGGTGTTGTTGAACAAGAAAAGACGGAAAAAAATTGGAGCAAACAGGAAAAAGAATTGATGGCATTCTTGACTGAATTTTAGATATTTCCTCACTCATTTTTCTTCCTTCTCTTCACCAGGGGAGCAAGTTCAGCGGGTTAAACATATTGAGGAGCAGCATTGAGTTTTAATGCTGTTGTGGTCTCTCGAGCGTGGCCTTTGACCTCGGCTCGGGGAAATGAGGACATACACATTAATGTGGACATGTACTGGGCATATAACCTGACACAGTCTGTTTCACAACTACTGTACAAAGACCACACATTCTATTCAGGGAGGACAGAAACTCATACGAAAACAAACGGGAGGCATGGCATTCTTTCAGAGAACATTAACACAAAACTTACACAATTACAGGGAACCGTTCCTGGGGGAAAATACTTCTTTCACCACTTGACTGTGCAGGTTTCATTTTATTTCTCTGGTACACAAACACACAACACAACACACACACACACACCACACACACACACTCCTCCCGAGCCTCCGGGACCCAACCAGGCAGTGGTCGCTAGGGACCCAAGCATGATGAACAATTATGGGCTGCTGTAACTGCAAGCTCCCTTGCCACTACCAGGCTCCCCCTACCCTAATCTCCCTCCACGCTCACCTTCTCTGCTCCGTCTACTGCAGCTTGTGTGTGCCTCGCACTTCTGCCATCTCATAAATCCTATCAGTTGAATGCCCTCTTCTATACTCTTCCCCTATGCAGTGTTCATGCCATATGGTCATTACACAAAACATAAGTTTCTGAGTAAGTAGTGTTTATCTCAACATCTCAGTCGTAATTACCAATGGGAACATCCGGTTTTTTGTTAGTTCCAGACACTCCAGCTTTCTCCTTACATGCAAACTGCCTGAAAAAAGCCAGCAAATGGGAATGCCTCGCATGACCAGCCGTATTGAACAGATATAGTGCTATATTGGACCCAGTGCAACACAGTGCTTCACTACGAACAACTATATTGTTTCTCCACAGTAACAGGGTAACTAGTGTGGCAAATAATTCCTTTCAACAAAATGCTCGTTTGTGACCACAAATATAATACCACAATAATTGTGGCCACTAAAAACTTTGAAACCTTCATTTTCTGGGTTCAGAATTAACCTCCTGTTGTTCAGGGTCATATTTGCCCCATTTTCAAAAGGTTTCTAAATCAGAAAGTTTCCTTCAACCAAATTGTAAAAAAAATAAGTGGATGGTCATCAACGCTCTCAAGTTAATTAACTGATCAGTTCATATTTCATTGAATTTGGGTGTTTAATTTAATACATAGCATTTTAAGAAAAAAAAATTAAAAGTGACAGAAATATAGGGAGAAAAACAACAAAAGTCCCAGAAAACGCAGAATAATCGACCAAAACATGAGCGTGAGAAAGAACTTTGGGAACAGTTATAAAACGTTGAAAAAAATCTTGAAGAAAGCTTCAAAAACTTGGTCAAAACAACAACAAAAATGTCCAGAAAATCGACAAAGAACATTGGGAAAAGTGAATAAAGTGTTTATGGAGGGTGTAACTTAAAAGTTAGACTCAGAAAAACTAAATGTGAGTCTACAGGAAGACGAGGGTTAAGGGAAGTTCTCAGACTTCTGTACTGCCGTACTGCAGATGACTGGCGGCAATACCCGCAGGGTTTGATTTGTTTTTCTTCCTCTCGTTATGCAGATGGTTAAAGAACCTTAACGCAAGTAACAAATCGTGCTTGTGTAACTACAATGTGATTACTGAAGTTCTCTACAGTTATGTACACTACACATAGTTTTTCTGTGTATGGTCTACATTCTCTCTTCCCACTCCACTGTTTCCCATTTTTTCCTCTTCTGTCACTCCCCATCATCCACTCTCTCAATAGATATATTGTCCTTGAATCTGCACATAAACAGGGTTTTTTCCTGGCTCAAAACAGGCCTTTGAGGGGGAGGGCGCACTACGCACGACAGTAAGCATGATTGGTCCACTTACCGAAAGAAAATGAGTCTGTGTTACCTTATTTGACAGAAACCTATGCATTTTGCTGTTATATCTAACAATTTGATAAACAAACTGCTAAAAAAATATTAATATTTAAATACTGTGGTGCAATCACTTGGAGGGTTCAGTACAGACTGACTCTGGAGATACAACTGAGTTTGCTCTCATATTCAACATCAGTTCTGCTTGTTTAACGGTGTGTTGGTATGCTCCTAAACGCAGTTGGAGAGGACTGGAATTGCTATTTTTATTCTCAATTCTATCATTTTGGTGTGGTGATTTTCCTTGGGGGCTGAATAAAACCTCTTCGTGGGGCGCCAAAAATTCCTCTATGCAAGAAAAAACCCTAATACAGTATACTATTCTTGTTCTCTTCTCACCCTACATATGTCCCTTTTTCCTTCTAGACACCCTTGCCCTCTCTTATTGTCCTTTCCTGTCCATGGTATGCGGGGCCATTAATCAATGTTAGATATGTACAAATATATGTTTAAATCAGACATATCTACAAGAATTTCTAAGGGTAATAATATAGGAACTTGGATTTATGCTTATGTGGCATACTGTACATTCAAATGCAGCCAAGCGGTGTACAGCCCCAAGAGAAAACAGGGACTTCTTTCATTTCTTTTCTTTTCATAATTTTCTTTAAGAGGCTGCACTCAAATTCAGAACATATATGGCAGCAGTCTTGTATAAAGTACTTGAAAGCAAACTTGAGTAAAAGTAAACCAGAAATTGACTTTGGTAGAAGTAAAGTCACCTTTTTAAAAATTAATTGAGTAAAAGTCTTCGAGCCCATTTAATAATCTAAGGCACGGCGTGAAGGCCTGGTACAGGTGTGTTTAGGGCATGTAAGAACTTTTGCTAGTTTAACGGCAAGAGATTAATTAATCTTAGTTTGTTTTGGGCGTAACATTTAGTAAACCAATGAGCGTCATCTCCCGTTCCCTTTAAAGTCAGGTGCGTTTGTTCCTTGGCACATTGCTATTATGATGGCGGATTGCTGAGCAGGAAGGAGATTGACTTCAGACCAGGTTTTGTTTGGTCAATGGCCCGATCACATTGTGATGAAAACTGAGGGGGTTTTCTATTTCTGAGACCTGTTGGAATTGGCCCCTTTTACACAGCCTGTTCCAGACAGGACTGTTGCGCCTTCCACCCGTCTCATCTTTTGTGTCAAAGTTTAGAAGATGGAGTATTCTAAATTACAATATAACAGTTGTTGCGCCTTAAGCCAGCAGTGGGGTAGACACGAGCCGGACCGATGCCTGAAAACTCTGATTGGACAGATAGTCTAGCTGGTTGTCTGGATTCGGAGCAGTTAGTCTCAAGAATCCACCAGAGTAACATTCCAACAAAAGAAAGCCGAAGGTAACAGTCATCCGGCCGAAAAGAGTGACATCCGGGGGAATTTCTGGCAACACCTGAACAATCCAGGAAGTGGAATGTCGTGTATGGACTAATCATCCTTGACTGTGGAATTTATCTTCTGGTCCTATGGAGGGCCGAACTCTAGGCTGAGAACTACTGGGCAAAATAAACTACACTACTGGCCATTTATAAAGCACTGTAAAACTAACAGTATATCAGTCACAGAGACAATCGTAAGAATAAGAAGTCCATTTTGCTGATAATATCTTTATTTAAAGTACAAGTAAAAGTAATTATTTTCTACACTGTTATCACCACGTGAGATCCACAGAGATGCCTTGCAATGACAAATTATGATTTCTCACGCAGTAGTGTTGTGCATATAGCCAAAGTCTCGGACTGTCAAATAACACTTCATACACTGCTTCATAGAATTGCTCCATAGATTGCTCCATATGTTATACCACGCGGACTGCTCTCACATGGCCGTCTGCCTGCAGCAGCAATGTCTGTCTTGTAAAATGTAAATTATTTGAATGTCAAAAGTACATTTTGTTTCAGACACAGTCTCTATATAAGAGAACTGGAGTTAAAAGCCGCTCTCGCAGCCAGGACGTTTTTATGCTTGTGTATTAACACACCACCAAGGTCCATAGACTTTTCTTACATCTTTCCTTCAAACTCCGCCAAAATTCTTGCTTCTCTTTGTCTGAGGCCTGCCCAGTGGAGCGGAGAGGCTTTCACTGACATTTCAGCAGATTTAAAGGAAAGGCATTCATCTCGCAGTTGTGGATAGTAATTACCTCTGCCTTGGTGTGAAGGTTAACCTGTGATATTTGTGTAACCAACCAGGCTGACTGGCTATGTTTCTGTGATTGGACTTAGGTGTCCTTTTATGTTGGGCCCTCCGGCCAAACTCTCAGTTGTAGAATAGTATCTCCTGACCAGGGTTCAAATGCACCATCCACTAGCCAAATGCTGGAAAAATGTTCAAGTGGCTGGTAGATTTGCTTCACTCAGAAGAAGAAAAAAAACAATGATAATCTATTGAGTGGCTGGCAAAATGTGAACATTCTCTAGCCATTTGGCTGCTGGACAAAAAAGTTCATTTTGGAAACTGCTCCTGACCTTACACAAACTTGATCATTGCAGCATCAATTTTCCTCTCCTAACCACACAAGCAGTAATCACAAGGGCAGAGATTGACAGTCTATTCACATCCACCTAACCTAACTCTCTCTCACACACACAACACACACACACACCACAAACACACACACACACACACCCACACAAACACACACACACAACCAGACTTTGGGATTCAGCAGAGAATGACGACATGACGGCAGCAGGCGGATTCGTGCAGCTATTAAACGGCGTTTGTGTTAACCCAGTGTTTCACTACCCCAACCCCCCTCTAACAAACCCACACTTACCCCTTGTTTTGTCCTCTGTCTCACCCTGAAAGAGAAAATTGTAGTTATTAAGTTGGTTTTACCAAAAACATTTTTTATTTTAAAACTTAAAAAAAGTAATTTATTCTAAGATTTATGATCCTACTGAATAAAATGTTTTGTTTCGCCACCATCACAGTCAGCCACAAGTTACGAGAGTGATTCCATTCTGGCTTTCAAATCAATTTTATTTATAGATTTTCATAACAAGAGGTATTTCAAGAACTTTACAGATAGAGTAGGTCTAGCACACATTCTATAATTTACAGGACCCAACAGTTCAGTAGTTCCCTCCAGAGCAAGCAACAGTGCGACAGTGGCGAGGAAAAACTCCCTTTAGAGAAGAAACCTGGGACAGACCCAGGCTCTTGGTAGGCGGTGTCTGACGGGGGGTTAGAGGTGTGATGAACAGTGGTGATAACAGTCACAGAGTAAAGATAATGCAACAGTGACTAGAAATAGTGTTGTGTAGTTCATGGAAGTAGGGCACTACAAGGCGTTACAGGACACAGCAGGTGGAGGAGAACGTAGCAAGGTAAGCAGGTAGCAGGAGTAACGGACGCAGGACGTGTAGCAGGACACGGCAACAGCTGCAACCATGATTTTGGAGCCTCCTGTCCAAGGAAACATGTGGGGAGAAAAGAACATAAGGACTCGGGGAATAACTCCCGAGCTAGGTTGTAACAAAGCATTCTGGGAATGGAATACACAAATGGAAAGAGAGAGGAGAGAGGAGCTCAGTGGGTCAAGGAAGTCCCCCGGCATTCTAAAACTATTGCAGCATAACTAAGAGAGACAGGGTGAAGAGAGGAGCCTGGTCGGGCTGTACTGCCCTGCCTCCACTGGTTTATATATTATGATTAATTGTAAATTAATCTGACGACTATGACGAGAAGCAGGGGGGCCGGGCTAGGCGGACACTGCAACTCATCACTTCTAACTATAGCTTTATCAAAGTGGAGGTTTTAAGTTTACTCTTAAATGTGGTGACGGTGTCTGCCTCCTGCCCAGACCGGAGCTGGTTCCACACTAGAGGAGCCTGATAGCTGAAGGCTCTGGCTCCATTCTACTTTTAGAGACTCTAGGAACCACAAGTAACTTGAATTCTGGGAGCGGATTGCCCTAGTGGGGACACTAAGGTA
>NC_045742.1:25585730-25585819 GCF_008692095.1 Etheostoma spectabile
TAATATGAGCTCTTCAAGACATGATGGTGCTTGACCATTTAGAGCTTTGTAGGTCAGGAGAAAGATTTTAAATTCAATGGATTTTACAG
>NC_045742.1:25585829-25585949 GCF_008692095.1 Etheostoma spectabile
CAGAGAAGCTAATACAGGAGAAATATGATCTGTTGTCTTAGTTCTTGTCAGAACACATGCTGCAGCATTCTGGATCAGCTGGAGAATCTTATTTGAGCATCCTGATAATAAAGAATTACA
>NC_045742.1:25585959-25590277 GCF_008692095.1 Etheostoma spectabile
TCCAGCCTGGAAGTAGCAAATGCATGGACTAGTTTTTCAGCATCGTTTTGAGACAGGATGTCCATAATTTTGGCAATATTATAAAGATGAAAAGAGGCTGTTCTTGAGGTTTGTTTTAAGTGGCGGTTAAAGGATAAATTCTGATGAAAAATAACCCCTAGATTTCTGACAGTAGTGCTGGAGGCCAGAGCAATACCATCCAAAGTAGCTATATCTTTAGATAATAAGGTCCGGAGGTGTTAATGGCCCTGCACAATAATTTCAGTTATTCAGAGTTTATCATCAGAAAACTAAGATCTAGTAAAACAAGTACGGAGACCCCTTTGTCTGAAGCAGTTAGAAGGTCATTAGTCATTTTAACCAGTGCCGTCTCTGTGCAGAAAAATGGTGTTGCGCCTTTAAGCCAGCAGTGGAGGTAGTCACAGAGCCGGACGATGCCTGAAAACTCTGATTGGACAGATAGTCTAGCTGGTTGTCTGGATTCCGGAGCAGTTAGTCTTCAAGAATCCACCAGAGTAACATTCCAACACAAAGAAAGCCGAAGGTAACAGGCATCCGGCCGAAAAGAGTGAAATCCGGGGGAATTTCTGGCAACACCTGAACAATAGGAAGTGGAATGTCGTGTATGGACTAATCATCTCAGACTGTGGAATTTATCTTCTGGTCCTATGGGGGGCGACTCCTAGGCTGAGAACTACTGGGCAAAATAACTACACTACCTGGCCATTTATAAAGCCACTGTAAAACTAACAGTATATCAGTCACAGAGACAATCGTACAGAATAAGAAGTCCCTTTTGCTGATAATACTTCTTTTTAAAGTACAAGTAAAATGTACTTTATTTTCTACCACTGTTCATCACACTGGATCCACAGAGATGCCTTTGCAATGACAAATTATGATTTCTCACGGCGTAGTGTTGTGCTATCTACACAAGTCTCGGACTGTCAAATAACACTTCATACACTGCGCTCTAGATTGCTCACTAGATTGCTCCTAGTTTACCACGCGGACTGCTCTCACATGGCCGTCTGCCTGCCAGCAGAATGTCTGTCTTGTAAAAGTAAATTATTTGAATGTCAAATAGTACATTTTGTTTCAGACACAGTCCTATATAAGAGAAACTGGAGTTAAAAGCCGCTTCGCAGCCAGGACGTTTTTATGCTTGTGTATTAACACACCACAGGCCATAGACTTTTCTTACATCTTTCCTTCAAACTCCGCCAAAATTCTTGCTTCTCTTTGTCTGAGCCCTGCCCAGTGGAGCGGAGAGGCTTTCACTGACATTTCCAGCAGCATTTTAAGGAAAGGCATTCATCTCGCAGTATGTGGATAGTAATTACCTCTGCCTTGGTGTGAAGGTTAACCTGTGATATTTGTCTGTAACCAACCAGGCTGACTGGCTATGTTTCTGTGATTGGACTTAGGTGTCCTTTTATGTGGGCCCTCGGCCAAACTCTCAGTTGTAGAATAGTTATCTCCTGACCAGGGTTCAAAATTAGCACCTCCACTAGCCAAATGCTGGAAAAATGTTCAAGTGGCTGGTAGATTTGCTTCACTCAGAAGAGAAAAAAACAATGATAAATTGAGTGGCTGGCAAAATGTGAACATTCTCTAGCCATTTGGCTGCTGGACAAAAAAGTTCATTTTTAAACTGCTCCTGACCCCTTACACAAACTTGCATCATTGCAGCATCAATCTTTCCTCTCCTACACACACAAGCAGTAATCAAAGGGCAGAGATTTGACAGTCTATTCACATCCACTAACCTAACTCTCTCTCACACACACACACACACACACACAAACAACACACACACACACAACCACACACACACACACACACACACACAGACTTTGGGATCAGCAGAAGGATGACGAACATGACGGCAGCAGGCGGATTCGTGCAGCTATTAACCGGCGTTTGTGTAACCCAGTGTTTCACTACCCCCACCCCCCCTCTAACAAACCCACACTTACCCCTTGTTTGTCCTCTGTCTCACCCTGAAAGAGAAAATTGTAGTTATTAAGTTGGTTTTACCAAAAAAATTTTTATTTTAAAACTTAAAAAAAGTAATTTATTCTACGATTATGATCACTGAATAAAATGTTTTGTTTCGCCACCATCACAGTCAGCACCAAGTAAGAGAGTGAATTCCATTCTGGCTTTCAAATCAATTTTATTTATAGTTTTCATAACAAGAGTTATTTCAAGACACTTTACAGATAGAGTAGGTCTAGACCACATTCTATAATTTACAAGGACCCAACAGTTCTAGTAGTTCCCTCCAGAGCAAGCAACAGTGCGACAGTGGCGAGGAAAAACTCCCTTTCAGGAAGAAACCTGGGACAGACCCAGGCTCTTGGTAGGCGGTGTCTGACGGGCCGGTTAGAGGTGTGATGAACAGTGGTGATAACAGTCACAGTAAAAGATAATGCAACAGTGACTAGAAATAGTAGTTTGTAGTAGTTCATGGCATAGTAGGGCACTACACGGCGTTACAGGACACAGCAGGATGTAGGAGAACGTAGCAAGGTCCCGCAGAGCGTAGCAGGATGTAACATGGACGCAGGACGTGTAGCAGGACCACGGCAACAGCTGCAACCATGATTTTGGAGCCTCCCTGATCCAAGGAAACATGCTGGGGGGAAAAGAACATAAGGACTCCGGGGAATAACTCCCCAGAGCTAGGTTAGTAACAAGCATTTCTGGGATATGGAATCACACAAATGGAAAGAGAGAGGAGAGAGGAGCTCAGTGTGTCAAAGGAAGTCCCCCGGCATTCTAAAACTATTGCAGCATAACTAAGAGAGACAGGGTGAAGAGAGGAGCCTGGTCGGGCTGTACTGCCCTGCCTCCATCTGGTTTTATTATATTATTGATTATATTGTAAATTAAATGACGACTATGACGAGAAGCAGGGGGCGCGGCTAGGCGGACACTGCAACTCATCACTCTCTAACTATAAGCTTTATCAAAGTGGAGAGTTTTAAGTTTACTCTTAAATGTGGTGACGGTGTCTGCCTCCTGAACCCAGACCGGAAGCTGGTTCCACACTAGAGGGACTGATAGCTGAAGGCTCTGGCTCCATTCTACTTTTAGAGACTTGGAACCACAAGTAACTCTGAATTCTGGGAGCGGATGCCTAGTGGGACATAAGGTAATATGAGCTCTTCAGACATGATGGTGCTTGACCATTTAGAGCTTTGTAGGTCAGGAGAAGATTTAAATTCAATGGATTTTACGGAAGCCAATGCAGAGAAGCTAATAAAGGAGAAATATGATCTGTTGTAGTTCTTGTCAGAAACACAGCTGCAGCATTCTGGATCAGCTGGAGAATCTTATTTGAGCATCCTGATAATAAAGATTACAGTAGTCCAGCCTGGAAGTAGCAAATGCTGGACTAGTTTTTCAGCATCGTTTTGAGACGAGATGTCATAATTTTGGCAAATTATAAAGATGAAAAGAGGCTGTTCTTGAGGGTTGTTTTAAGTGGCGGTTAAAGGATAAATTCTGATGAAAAATAACCCAGATTTCTGACAGTAGTGCTGGAGGCCAGAGCAATACCATCCAAAGTAGCTATATTTTAGATAATAAGGTCCGAGGTGTTAATGGCCCTGCACAATAATTTCAGTTATTCAGAGTTTATCATCAGAAAACTAAGATCTAGTAAAACAAGTACGGAGACCCCTTTGTCGAAGCAGTTGAAGGTCATTAGTCATTTTAACCAGTGCCGTCTCTGTGCTATGATGCTTTGTGATGCTTTCTTTCCTGACTGAAAGTCCTCAAGTGAACTGTTGCTATGTAGATAATCACATAACTGATTAGCAACTACCTTCTCAAGGATGTTGGGGAGAGAAAGGGAAGATAAGATATAGTGTCTACTATACTAAGACCTCGGGTCAAGGAAGGTTTCTTCAGGAGAGGTTTTATCACAGCTACTTTAAATGGCCGCTGACTTAACCTGTTAATAAGACATATTGATCATATCTAGTAATGGAGTGTTAACCACCGGTAACGCTTAAGTCCTCGTTGGGAAGGGGTTAAGAGACAGGTAGATGGCTTAGCTGAAGAGACATTTAACATTATTGTTGAAGGGCTATAGGACAGAAGCCGTCTAAGTACTGTATATGTCAGGTCTTGTTGTTCTTTTAGTGCTACTGCGTTTAAAGGTGAACCGTTGAAGGCAAAAGGTGATGAATTTATCTCTAATGTTATCATGTGATCATTAAAAAAGCTGATAAAGTGGTCACTACTCAGAGCTATAGGATGATGGCTCAGCAGAGCTGTGACTATCTGCAGCCTGGATACACGTGCT
>NC_045742.1:25590302-25599885 GCF_008692095.1 Etheostoma spectabile
GCTGAAAAGAAACCTTGGGTTCTTCTTATTTTCTTCTAGTAATGATGAGTAATAGTCTGATCTGGCATTTCTGAGGGCCTTCCTATACATTAACAGACTGTCTTGCCAATCTAAATAAAGCCTTCCAGTTTGGTGGAACGCCATTTACTTACTAACTAACTACTTAGTTTTTGCAAGATTTGTTTTAATTTTCACTGTGCAAATACTCTCCAATGAGAAGCATTGTTTCTGTCACTGTTTTAAGCAACCCAGTTGAGCTAGCTATCAAGACACGACATTTTAGCAACAAATAAAGAGATACCAACCAATATTTAAAAAATCTTGATCTAAAATCATACTTAGTAGTCGGAAACACAAAAATGGAGGCCAAAAGAGGATGACCAAAAATTTGTTAGCCAATTGGCTAACACTGGCGCATGATCTACAGGGCAGGTTACTCAGACAGGCTTTATTGAGATACACTTTCCATTGCTTGTCAATGCTCGACCCTTCTTTGGTAATCATGTTCGGGTGAGGCCCCTAAACCATTTCATTATTGTATTTGTTAGTAAAACTAGGCCATAAGACTAATAAGCACATACACTACATACTTTGTGTTTGAATTCCCCACTTGATTGATTTGCTGGTGTGTTTTACTATAGGCCTCTGCAGTAAACAGATCATTTGAAATATCAAATATATTAAAAGTTTTGCCGCGAACAGACACTTCTCATTTCAGAATCAAAAGACCAGGTTTACTAAGGCTTTGCAGTTAACGTGTCATTTATGATAATAAAAATAATATTAATAATAACTTCTTTATATAGCGTCTTTTATGAATCCCAAGGACACTTAACAGAAGTACTGTGGCTAAGCTAAAGGAGGTTGTAGACTGTGGTAAACGGGTGGTGTTTCATAAGTTGTTTTTTTTTTTAAATGTCCAGGGATGTAGCATTTCAGATGTCTGCGGGGAGGGTGCTCCAGAGGGATGGGGCTGCAACACTAAAGGCTCTGTCCCTGAAGGTACAGAGTCTGGTGTGGAGAATGGAGAACAGGCCAGTGGCTGAGGACCGCAGTTTTCAGGGTGGGGTGTATGGATGGTGGAGGTCGGAGAGGTACTTTGGGGCCATGGATGGAGGGATTTGCAGGTGAGGAGGAGGATTTTAAGTGATGCAGGACTTAATTGGGAGACAGTGAAGGTGGATGAGGGTGGGGGTGATGTGCTGCCAGGTCTTGGTGTGGATGAGGACCCTGGCTGCAGAGTTTTGGACATACTGGAGCCTGACTAGGGTTTTGCTGGGGACCCCAGACAGGACTCCATTGCAGTAGTCCAAACGACAGGTTATGAAAGCATGAATGAGGGTTTCTGCTACAGAATCTGAGAGTGATGGCCGGAGACTGGAGATGTTTTTGGGATGAAAAAGACTGATTTGGTGATGGATTTGATGTGAGTATGGAAAGAGAGGGTGGAGTCCAGGATTGCACAGAGGTTCGCGAACTTCAGAGGATAGGTAGATGGCGCACCCATAATATATTAATGTCGGCAGGGCAGCATGTGCATTTAAGGCTGGAACGTGCAGATAATAGGAGGAGACATGTTAGCAAAAGTTGACTATGGATTCCACTGGATTTATGAAGCGCAAGCAATTTGCAACTGTCAGTTCTGTGGGGAACCTTCCCTGCTTTTGAAACAGGAGCCCAGGGAATTTACACAAACCACAAAGAAGATCAAGGGAAGGGGAGTTTTGGTTTGTGTTCGTCAAACTTGAATTTGACCATCAGTTGACAGTAGAATCACTTTTATCTTTTAAGACATTTCACTGTGGGCTCGGCTGCATGTACCTCTGTATTAAAATCCATATCAACACATTCTCCACCTCTTCTTCTGCTCCGCTGGACCTGCTGCTCCCTCTCAACCAACCGCTCAACTGCACCAACTGAGTTTCAGGGCTCAACATTTGAAGACTGGTCTAAAAAGGAATGTCACTGTTTAACCTAATACTAATACTGTTATATTATCTGTGCTTACATAGTAATGATTTCAATAGCTTGATGCTCTTTAAATATGTTGTTGCATTGTAAAACGTTTCGGTCCAAAGGACGGACCTATCAGCGATCGCTCTCCTGAAGAGCTCTTTGGAATCTCCATTACGCACCACACCTGGCTAGAGCGCGTATCTCTATAGACCCAAGGCCTATAGACTGTAAAAGTGTTCAGGCATCCAATATTTCCCCAAACATTGTTTTGTTCTGCTCATGTAACATGATGCCAAATATTTCACAACTCTGTTTGATTGTTTTCAACAATACAGATCAACAACACTGCACACTCGGGCACAGAGCTTGTTCAGTGACAACGTGATCTGACATGTAGAACAAGACTCCAGTTATTTCCTACCGAGAAAAACTGTTATTTTAGTGTGATGATTCATGTTATAAACATGTTTAACAAAAGGAAATAAATCACATTAACACATTAGGGAAACAACTTGACAACAGTAACATACTGTTATAGCCTGCAGCTCTGTAGAGCATTATGAATTGATCATTTTAATCTATAACTCATTAAAACAACATAATACAATACAGGCAGATCACCTTCACATATTACTGTTATGCTCTGGCGGTCCATCCACGGAAGACAGATCTACAGGCTATCATCCACTTGCGAGGCAGAGTAATTAAAATAAATAATATAATTATTGACAAAATTAAAATATATAAAAAAAAAGAAATTGAAAAGTTTCGGGTGGTCCTGTTGAAAAGTGGGTGGTCGTAGGCCTGTCAGGCCCACCCATAACGCCATGCCTGCCATACAGTGGGAGTTCTCTGGTGTGCCCTCTAGTGAACATCAGCATTAAGTTAACGTATAGAAGCCTTAGGACAAGTGTGCTGTGTTTAAGAATTAACAGGATGAGAAAGAATGACTTTGAGAAAGGTGTGTGTGTGTGTGTGTGTGTGTGTGTGTGTGAGAGAGAGTATGAAGGAAGGATAGGAGGAAGGGAGAGTGAAGTAGGAAAAGAAAAGAAGGAAATGCAGTTGATTGCTGAAGAAGGGATGAGGGCTGAAAGAGGAGAAAGAGATGAATGTAGTTTGTTGAGAGCAGAAAAAACCGTTCGAGGGAGGTAGAGAGGGATGAGGTAATGAACTGACCAGCAATTGATTTCTTCCTTCTTGTTCTTCCTTTCCTTTAGTCTTTCATTCATTATTTCCTTCCTGTTCCTTACTGCCACTCTCCTTCTGGAATTCAGATGATGTGATGTGAGCTTTGCTTTTGTTTTCAATAGATTAGCCCAAATCCTCCAGCAAACGCACACACACACACACACACACACACACACACACACACACACACACACACACACTTTCTAGTGTGGTTCTAAAGCCACAGATGGTCTATCAGACGGGAGGTTTATGAGTATTGCAGTGATGGAAAACCACAGGGAGAAAGATAGTCGTACTTTTCGTTGTGTGTGTGTGTGTGTTTGGCTGTAGAGGTCTATGAATAGCGACAGTGAGGAAAAGGCTGTCAGAGTTGTAATTCAGAGCTCTGGCTGCACCCATCAGCACCAACATTGGCTGAGAAGAATGGAGCCTTGTTGAAGAGGCTTTTTATTTCACAATGTGCTGCTAGGAGCCCTGCAAAATATCACACACTATGTGGATGCTTGTGTGTGTGTGTGTGTGTGTGTGTGTGTGTGTGTGTGTGTGTGTGTGTGTGACTGAGAAAGACAAAGAAAAGCATAGAAGCACATGTGACATGCTCTGCTTGTATTTCTCCTCTAGAAGTGAGGTCAAACTGACATATCACTGCATTGTATGTGTGTGCCACCAGTTTGGCTTTGGCAAGTAATCCGGAGGTCCTTTTAAAGCAAATTGAGCTAAAACTCCTGGAGTGTCTGGCAGACAGTGGAAATAGTGAAAGGACAATGGACTTCAACAATTGCATTTTTGCCAAAAGAGGCCTTACTAAACATCTCTACTGTCTCATTTGCGTCACAGTGACTAGAATACTTACATTGACAATGATATATTGATGTTTTCAAAGACTAGATATCAGCCTGTCTGTGACTCTGATAGTCAGGTGGGTGGACCACATATTGTGTTCTTTAGGGCAGGGTGGCCATTATTTATAGAGTTGGTGGTTTGATCCAAAACATTATTAGCTTATGTTGTGTGTAGACATCATAGAAAAAAAAATGTTTGGACAAAAGCGTTTGCCAAATGTATTGTATGTATGTATTATGTAATTAATCAATATGCTGGATGTCTCCCAGTGGTTCCTGCACTTTTTCTGTCGTGGCCCCTTGGGTAGCCAAAATATTCCACTCAGCAGTGCTATTTTTTTATTCTTTGCAATTGAACCTTTTTCACAGCCAAGCGCCAGACGGAGCAACGGTGCCTTTGCAAAACAGCAAAAAGTCGTGCAAGACAGATAGTCTAGCTAGCTGTCTGGATTTACCCTGCAGAGATCTGATGAGCAGTTAACCACAGTCCTCAGAAATTCTCTGAGTTTGGAATGCCATCACCAAGAAAGCAGAAGGTAACGGAACAGCGGAATTTCCATCGCAGAGATGAAATGTCGTTGATATAGACTAACTACAACCCCACTGACCCGTGTTGTTACCATGACAACTAACTAGCCATTTTGTGTTGTAATAATCAAATTACCACGGCAAACAGTTTAATTGGCCTTGATCCATTTCATGATTCACTCTGTTTTAGCTCTGTTTTGGTCTCCACCAACTCCTAAGAACAACATCTGGCTCAGTAGCTGCTAAATGCTCCACTGTGTTCACCAGCTAGTGTCTCTGTGTCTGTCTGCTGTTAGGTGCTTGACAGGTAGCGTAAAGTGAGTTTTTAGAGTTTAAGTAAATTACACTTATTTGCCTTGGTTAGCGGTACAAATAAACATTTTGAACAATAAAAACAGAAACAAATATATACAAATTAGTTGTTTAGTATAAGAAAAAAAAGGAGGTTGGGTGGGTTGAATGCAAAAATATATAGTATGTTCAATGGGCAGATGTATAGTCCAGGATGAAGGTAAGTGCAAACTTATTTATTCTCACCCTGCCTCCAAGTATGTAAGTTTTTTGCATATTGAATTGTCAATTGCAAAATGCATTGCCATTTGAATAAAGAGACCCAAAAACGTCCATATCCAAAGGGTTATTGGGTAACATTCCACACGCTCCACATGTTGCAGCTCCCTTCCTAAATCATCGTGGATGATGGTATTATCACAGAGCTGTCAGCCTCTGACTGAGTCACCCCGTCCATTCTACAAATATGTCTCGAAGAAGGAGGCTGAATGGTTGGAGATTACTGCAGTTTGGGGGATTTCAAGTCTGTTAAATGTGTTTTTCTAACTTTGCAAACAAGCTTAGCAGCAAATGGGCTCAGCCTCGTGATTGAGTCATGTCATGTCAACGTCTCGCTGACGTCGGATGAATCAGGTGAGGACAGTTTGCTGCCTGTTCTCACCTTTCATTCACTCCTCTAATCAGGAGCTGCTATCATGCTAATGTGCCGCGGTTATTAATATGTAAGAAGGTCCATCCTGCCGCCGTCAACACCTGGCTCACCTAAACTAGCTTCACTTGAGAGTGTGTTGGCATGATTCTCATCCTCTCTAGGGCTGCAACACCAATTATGTTTGTGCACCATTAATCTTTTGATTATTTTATCGATTAATCAATTAGTTGTTTGTTCTATAAAATGTCTGTAAAATGTCAACTAGTGTTTCCCTGTCACAGAGGAGAGAAGAAACTTTTTTTGCGAAATTGACTCAAACCGATTAATCGATTGTCAAATTAGTTGGAGATTAATTTAATAATTGACATCTAGTTGATTAGTTGATTAATCTTTGCAACTTTAATTTGCTCCTTCTCTGTATTTATTATCAGTCTTCAAACATTCACTCCTTCCTCTTTTCCTCTTCCTTTTGTATCCTACCCACCTACCTCCCACTCCTTTTATCCCTTCTTCTGACCTTTCGTTGAGTTGTTTCCTCTGTCCCTCCTTTTCTTCTCCATTCTTCCCTCCTGTCTGTCTCTTTTTTGCCTTCCTCCTCGCCTCCTTCCTTCCTTCCTCCAGCCAAAGGAAGTCAGCAGAGAGACAGAAGGGAGCAGCACTGCCTGCCAAGCAGCAAAACCCTCTCAAAGCTTTGTGTGTTTGTATGCGTGTACACTTGAGTATTACGTTTGTGATTGTGTGTGACTAAAGGAATTTAGTGCATTTATTTGTGTGTGTGTGTGTGTGTGCGTGTGCGTGCGTGTGTGTGTGCTCTCTTGCCTGCGTGCATGTGTGCGTGTTGCAAAAGCCACTATTTATCACAGTCTCACATCATCTTATTCATTAAGTCCAGCTGACTATTGCCTCTCCTTTTCTCCATTCTCTGTCACCTCACTACTCACACACACACACACACACACACACACACACACACACACACACACACCTGTACAAAGCTCTTAAGCAGGTGTTACTTTTCTGTCATCGCCATCCATTAGACATAATGGGTGTGTGTCTAAAAGTTTTTTTTTTTCTTTTAAATTAAAAGGTGCATGAGAGCGAGACTGTGTGTGTGTGTGTGTGTGTGTGTGTGTGTGTGTGTGTCCTGTCTGCAACTTCATGTCTACCTCTCTTTGCAACGGCCTAATTAATGTCATCTGTCTCACTTACAGTGACAATGCTTCTCCTCTATTGTCTCCACGGTTCTTTTCTTTTTCATCCTTTATTCAGCTCTTGCTCTTCTCCCTCTTATTTTTATCACATCTCTTTGCCTCTCTCCTGTTCTCCTGTCTTGTCTCATTTTTTTTCTCACCCTAATATATTAAATTTAATTGATTTCATTGTATCAAAGAGTTATCTCAAGACACTTTACAGATAGATGGAGTAGGTCTAGCCTCTTTAAACACCCTTGAAAATACATGCTTTTCTCGCCTAAATTTTTACCATAAAAAAAGTGATGCAGTTTCCACATACTTTGGCCCTCTGGGATGTTCCTGAGGTCATTGGGAAGTTAACACACTCAATTTCTTGTTCCTAATGTCAGTGTGACTCTAGGCCTTACTGACACACAGCTAAAGAGGTTGGAACAGAGAATTTCTATTTCCGTCCAAGTAAATCATCTGTAAAATGAATAAAAACACTACTGTGAGCATATTACATGGGCTACATACAAAAATAGTACCCTAGGCACATGTCTCAACTTAATCCAGAAAATATCCAGAAAAAAAAGACTCAGAAAATTGATTTTATAGGAATTTATTCCTACAGATATGTCTGTGCGTTTTTCTTATTTCCAAAAAAGACAAAAAAGTGCAAAATACAAAACTTCTCAAATACAAAAACACATCCACATCACTCACACATATACCTGAAATAACTACATGCATACATTTATAAAAATAATTTAATTTTAAATTGATGAAATGGTGAAATGCAATAAGAAGCCCCTATTTTTGCTTTAACACAGCTGCAGCCATCACAGGGTTAACATTTTCTGGTCAAGTTTGGTATCAATCAATTTGTCTTCTTATTGGCTACACAGGGAGGCTGGTTTCATAACATCTAGTTTTAACTGGAAGGAATAGCTGTCAATCTTTCCCACGTGGGGCCAAACGCAACGGTGGGATATGATTGGCTTGTCTCAGGGACAGCTCGGGTTAGACTGAAGCGATTGGCTGGGAACAAAGTTCAGTGGAATGTGCTGAAGTCACAAAATATAGCAGTGTGTGGAGTTACTTTGTATCGTGCCGGGGGGATAAGCTCGGCCAGAAACCACAAGATTGTGAGGGGACCAGCTAATTTTGGATTACATGGCTTGGATATTTTAATTCCTTGGAATGTTGGTGATGTAGGAAAAAAAAGTTTTTGGCAATCTTTCACCGCTGTGAATAAAGACACGAGGAAACAGGTAGGGATACTCGCTCGACTTTAGACACTAGCAGCGCAGAATCTTTCTGTGTTTCTTTACTTAACCGCTGTAAGTCCTCTTATGCTTTGTGTGTGGGCTTAATGGAATCATGAGACTTTAAGCTTTCTAATGATGTGCTGCATTAGCATGTTTATGAAGATTTAATGCTTGCAATTTATGAGTGAAGAAAACGTTGTCTCTTCAAATGGAGAAAACGGGACGTCAGCGGGACTGTACCGACAGAGAGGTTAAACCACGCTATATAATTTACAAAGACCCAACAATTCCAGTAATTCCTCCAAGAGCAAGCATTGAGTGGCTCCATTTTAGGGAGAAACTTGGGACAGACCCAGTCTCTGACAAGTGTTTGACGGGGACAGTTGGGGGTGTGATGAACAGTGGCAATAATAGTCACAATGTAGCAGGGCTTAGCCGGGCATAACAAGACGTAGCAGAGCGTAGCAGGGCATAGCAGGACGTAAGAGGGCGTTACAGCGTATAGCAGGATGTCGCAGGGCGTAGCAGGGCATAGCAAGACGTAGTAGGGCGTAGCAGGACCACGGTAACAGTTGCAACCAGGATTTAGGTGCCACCCTAATCCATATACGATATGCATGCGGTAATATACTCCCAGTCTGTAGACACAGTTTTTATTTGTTACCTGTTTAACCTTAAGACCAATATGATGAGCAAAAACATACACCAACTTTAAAAGTTAGCTAAGGGATGTTAGTTACTCCAAATGATCAATGTTAAACAACATGAAGTCATTTAGGGACAGACATAGGAACCTTTTTGGTACTGATCCATAAGTGTAGGTACCAAGTCAGATTTGTATTCCTGTTTGCTTATTTTTTGGTGTAATAGTATTTGCCAACTTAAAGGTATAACATTCAGGGCTTTCCTTGATAAACAATGTTTTGACTAACACATAAATAATTCCTTTCAATTGTCAGTTATGACCAGACCCAAACAGAGTTTTAATGCAGAATGACAATCTATGGAATATAGTTTCTGCTTAGGTAGAGATGTGTTTACATTCTGAGTTTTATTTGTATTCATTAAATTTGTTTAAAATTCTGCTTATGATTCTGTATCTGCAGAGACCCTGCCCTCTGCCTGTATTTCCTAATTTCTTCCTAATTTGCTATGTTCGGAATGTTTATGGGCGTCAGCAAATAGCCTTAAGGCCACACGTAGGTGTGTAACCTCAGGCCAATAACAGCATGCCGGATGTGCCCGTTCTCATTCCCAAACGCCGCTTTGCCCCTCAACGTCCCTTATCAACGTACAAGTCTAACTGACAGACACACAGAAACAGACAGGATAAAGCTCTGAAGTCACTCAGAATTTGACAATGTGGCACCTTCCGCAGAGGTGTGTTTATTACTGCTTTAGAACAGGGGTCTTCAACGTTTTCCAGGCCAAGGACCCCCAAACTGATGGCGAGATGGAGCGGGTACCCCCTAATTATATATATTGTATAAAATTGTGTTATATCAAACTGGTCCTATAGTGCCATGTGTGCATTGATGACTGAAAGACATCTTCTGCCTCCATTTATCTGTTTACTACAGTGTGTTGAATTCATGTTAATGTGTATTTAAAGACATTTCAATTAGTGGAAAAAAATTGCGGGGGAGGGGGATATAAAAAAAAGTCTAATCAACCAAAACTTTC
>NC_045742.1:25599895-25603158 GCF_008692095.1 Etheostoma spectabile
TGCAGTACCTCCGCGGACCCCCTAGGGGTCGCGGACCCCGTGTTGAAGACCCCTGCTTTAGAACATTATCCCTGCAAAACCATCAGAACATTGTTATTGCTCTGATATACTACTTTGTACGGCATTCCCCCCCCTTCATTTTCTCTCTAGCAAGCTAGGCCACGCTTTCTCTCTTTCTCTCTCAGTTCAATTCAATTCTCTCAGTTCAATTCAACTTGCTTTTTTTTTATATATCTGCATGAATGTTAGAAAACAATATTACCAAATCATTAAGGATAATCAGGTGAGAAAAATATACATACATACAGTTTATTGAGTAAACTAATCTTTATGAATTTCAAAACACCTGTCATAAAGGGTCGACCGGTAACAATAATGAAACGGGAGAGCGGTGAAAGTTTACTTTTCTGTCAAGCAGCCAAAAAGTTGTTGCTTCCTGCACATCCTGCACATCACGATGTAGACGATGAAACTTAATATCGTGCAGCACTACGTGTAATGAAAGCTGCTATAAAAATAAAATTGACATTGACATGACATATGTCTTCACCCCCTCCCCCCTTCTTTTACCTGACAGTCTGTGTCCAGTCCAGCCCCTCCACAGGCGGACCCCTCCACCTCGTCCTCTTCCTCCTCCTCTACCTCCACTGCTACCACCACAAAGGCGGAGGAAAAGAAGCTTTTATCTAAAGACTCCATCCTGTCTCTGTACGCCAGCAGCTCAGTGGCCAGTCAGCCGCAGAGCCAGCAACAGCCTGCTCCAGGACAAGGTAATGCACACTTCCTCACAGCATTTTTATTAACACTTCGTCATCCAGATCTAGTCACTGGAGCTTGATCTTCTTATCCACGATCTACATAATTATGTCCAGGAACTTACCTGCTAGAATGTGTTCACGGCAAACTAATTAGCAGCAGTTTATTTCAACTCATAAGTAAATACTCCTTTAATCTGTTCAACTACAGGAAACAACCCTAATGTGCAAAGGCTTATGGGTATGTTGATGGAAAAATGCAAGCCGCTCAACCAAAGCTTTCATACTGTAATTCACAGCTACAGTGCACAAAAAAAACTACTAGGTAGCATCATAACTATAGACCTCAGCAGTGACTGCTCACTTTTTGAACTGCTCTGGGTTTGATTTTCCCTATTCAATATCTACATAGAAGTTTCAAAAATCGATTGGATGAAGAGTTTTAAGTCTGGTACAAGACAACTAGCTACGAGATGTAACGGCGCAAACAAGCATTTTGAAAACTTAAAAAAGGCAAAGGTACAAGACTGTGTACAGTAACTATGACAGACTTTATTGGTAGCAGGATGCTAGCCGTTTGCTAACAGTGAGCTCCCCCAATCAGAGACATCGTTGAGGATTGTGGGTAGTGTAGTACTTCTCCATGACATTACAAATAAAACATGTTTTTTTCTAAACAAGGTTGGTTTCATAAGGATTTCTGGCTTCTACAGTAGCACACATTTTTGTTTCACAAAATTTTGTAGCTTGTGGTGAGTCTACCTCGGATGGTTTAGACATTATGACTAATTATCAAATCCCATTTTTACATCCGGAACCACACTGTTGAGCCTCTGTTGAGGTGAGGATCCTCAACAGCTACCATTTATTTGAATTTGAGGACTGGCAGGTCAAAACGCTTAAAAGTGTTGTATATGCAGAATGTAAACAAACACTATACACATATAGTGTCTAATAAGTAGGGGAAAACATACAGTAACATGAGCACAGGAGCAGACACTCAGACGTAGCTGTTTGTACACACATGCCTACACACTTTCACACATACTGTACATCAGAGGAAAGATGCATCGTAAACCTGGAGGAAAGTATGGGCAGATGAAAGGGCAGATGAAGGGCAGATGAAATAGCAGGCAGCTCCACTTACTGGAGTCCCACTGCAGCAGTAAAACTAGAGAGGTGTCTGCAGATTCACACTCGTCTCACAGTTATTATGTGAACAGACTGAAGTGCCAAGACTGTGTGTGTGTGTGTGTGTGTGTGTGGGTGTGTGGGTGTGGGTGTGTGGGTTTATGTGTGTTTGTGTGTGTGGGTGTGTGGGTGGTTGTAAATACAAACACACATTAACCTGAGCATGTGTGTGGGAAAGCATTAGTGCTACATGTTTCCTGAATGGTGGAAGATAGACAGCAGATTTGTACAGCAGGCGCATTGTGAATATTGATCATATTGCTCCATGATTACACCGACGTATAGAAGAATAGTAATGGAAATCAGCTTGAAAGGCTTTCTACTGTGTTATTGTCCTCTGTGAATCCAAATAGACGCTGATGGAGATCAAAGCCAAGAGAACCTCGCCAGGCTTATGCAACATGACCCCCACATAAATTGCAACAGAAACTCTTTTAACTGATTTAGTCTCATAAAGGTCTCCACTATAACATAGAGAAAGTCCTAAGAAATCCAAGTGGGGGAAAGTATTGAAAAATATTGAAATAGGTGCTGTCAATTTCCCAATTCCAGCCCATGTTAAGGGGAGCCACTACATGGAGTCTTGTGGTGATGGTGATGGTGATTTCCGGGCTGGTTCATGTTAACAACAAGGATCTTACAGTTGAAATACCAAAACATAAAGGTCATAATCCCTGCTTCCTCCATGTAACTGGATAGGACATGGGCCAGATTAAATGTATATGTGAAAAAAATGTTTCTCAAAGATGGTTTCTGTCATTTTAGATAGTTATTAATATGCTTGTTTAAGTGTTCATTTTTCTGATTAGTTTGGTTTTTATTAGTTATTTAATGCTAAAAAACGGGGTGAAACATCATGATTATCAGGTTGGGTTGACCTGCGATTGGTTGGGCGGGTGTATGGGCAGGACTTTGATTCCATGGCTCCATCACCTGATCACTACTCCACAGACTCTGGCTCCAAAATTACAAGATGGCAGCTCCCGTATCCAGGATATTTTGACATCGCTCTTGTACAGAGGGAGGAAACGGAGATGTGTCGTCCATCTTTTTTACAGTCGGTGATTATAACAGGATTTATGTGGCTTGCAGCTAATAACAAAATGCTCAAAATGTCAGAATACTCTTGATGTTACAAAATATTTGGAACATATTTATGAACTCATGGCTCCTTTTCTGCTTTTTTGGTGTATTGAATTTGGCCCTGTCAAGTAGGGCTGCAGCTATCAATTCTTTTAGTAATCAAAAATTCTACAGATTATTCTACCGATTAATCGAGTTATCGGATAAGAAATACTTAGTAAGAAAATAACTAGT
>NC_045742.1:25603168-25611215 GCF_008692095.1 Etheostoma spectabile
AGTAAATATATTTATTATTGCTGTTTACTAAAAAAAATAACTGTCTTTTCTTTATATACAAAATACAGGTTTCCTTTAGAAAAAGCAACCTTTTTAATAGCCAAATTCCAAGACCCTTAAAAAAAAAAGTTAATCTTTTTCACCCCCTTCACCTTCTCGCCTCTGGCTCTTTGCTCTGAATATGTACAAGAGCTCTAGACTAAGCCGAGGGCAAATGTGACGGTTCAAAGCTCACAGGAGGTCCATTGACGCGGGTTCTGGGGGCCACGATTTCAGAAGCCTAATACTGAGTGAGGAAAATGAAGAATGCAGACCGCACGGTCCGGTGACGTCATTCAAGTGCATATTAAGTAGCCATGCTGGGGGGAGGGGCTGGTTTGTCTCCAGTAGCAGCTAAGTTTCCAAAGATTAGTAGCAAACTAATTAAACAGACTACAAACCGACAGCTTTCGTTTTACAGTGTTTGTAAAACATCACTATTTGTAGAACTGCATGCTGTAGCTGTGTGAAGCAGCGCGGTGGACGAGAGCAGCAGAGAGATTCTGTTGCCTTGTGGCGTGGAGGAGGACACCAGGCGCCTAGTCAGTAATGGGCCAGGGCGGCGCTGGCCCGTCTAGCCAAGTCTGATCCTACTACGTTTTGTTATAAAAAAAATATTGAAATGTATGTATAAAAATAAATAAATAAATAATAATAATTAGTTTGTTCTGATTAAAACAAAACTGTTTAAACCAGATAATAAGGATCAAACAATTAGAAAGCCTTTGGAACATAGGTGGTTACTATGGTAACAACAAGCAGACTACCTGGCTTTTTACACTATGTACCACGGATGTGTTAAGCGATGCACTGTTAAAAGTTACGGCGACAACTCTTTAAAGTTGTACGGACAGTGTTCTTGGATAGAATAGAGCGTAAAGAAGGACGAGCTTTTCGACAGCGTGTGCAGACATTTGAGAGAGTGACAGAGGAGGCCCTCACAGACGCAACTTTAAGTACAACGGGTTTCATGCTTCTTGTAAGAAATGGCAAACACTGATGATGGCTTCTAGCTGAAACACGTTTGTGTTTTCCCACATTAAGTAAGAAGATAACTTATCTGTGAGTGACGTCGTTCTTAGTTTTCTTCGATCCTGTCACTGCTGGGGACTCGATACACCGTCTAAGATTTGGCGCCTTGCCGGCCACTTGTCATTATATCTTTCATATTTCAAACAATGCTTGGCTGGAAGGTTTTCTTGTTTCTTTTACTTTCTTTTACTGCTGCTAGCGCATTTGCTGCTCATGATGCTGCTGCTCAGTAGTCCTAGCATCCATGCTGTTATGAATGCGTAAAGGATATATGTTCCATGTGTGATTTCTGTCTGATGTGGGCTAGTCTATGTCCTGCAGTATCTAAACACCTTTGCTGCTGTTTGGTTCATGTTTAGTTGCCACTTTGTGAAATGAAATGGTTATTTTATTTATTATTATTGGCCTTAAACCCTCAGACTGAGCTTTGTTGGTTGAGCATGTTGTAGGCAGTACTGCTTGCCGTTATACTGTATGTTGGAAGGTTAAAATTGTTTCTGTATTTTTCAGTTTGTTCTTTTTTGCTACTTCTACCTCTTTTTGAAAATGGCCCACTCACTTTTGTACAGGCCCGCCCAAAATACTTTTTCTGCCGATGCCACTGGAGTACACTGGATGTTTTCTACTGAGGTGATGTAGCAGCATGTTTGCAGCTGGTCCCAAACTTTCTGTTGTTTTCTCTCGTCTCTTCTCTTAGACCCCTTACTGTTTTCACCGTCTTCCTTCATTTGTAATCTGCAATCTCAGTCTTGTGTCCACAGAAGCGGCAGCCTGTTGTGTGCTAGTAATAAACCTCCGTGCGGAAACACAGTGTTAGTCACATTGATTAAACGAAGCTTCGAGGCAAAGAATTTTGCTTTGAGGATTTTTTGCAATCAAATTATTCGAGTTATTTGAGGAATCGTTTCAGCCCTACTGTCAAGCAAACTTCTAATTTGGTCAAATGTTTTCATTTTCACATTTATGTTTGTTGTGACTTTGCAGTTGCAATTGGTAAGATTTTAGTCTGATTTTGAAGTGCATTTTAACAACACAGATTCTTGGTTAGACCCATTAAGGGCCAAACTTGACGCACCTGATGGTTTGTTAACACAAAACCATCTGAGAAGCCGTCAGTGGAAAATTTGACATGCTTTTAATTTAAGATAGCTGCATGAAATCTGTTTGGTTTCAGAATAGGTGAGACTGTTGTTTATAAGATAAGAACTGTGAATGTTAAAGTTGAACTACATGTGGCATAGTTTCCTGTGAATCCTCACTGTTGAATCTCTCAAGAATGGCGGACTCTGCCACTAACAACTAACTTTATAAAACATTATACTATTTATAAACCCTTCTTTAAGTGAGAATCACAAAGGGCTTTTCAGAGGAAGAGAGATAAGGTTTAATAATAAGACATCGTCAGTGGCTGTAGTGTTTGAAACAGTTTAGCTCTGATGTGCCATTTATAATGGCCGATTAAAAAAAAAAATGATAATGACTAATAAATGATTCTGATAAATAAATATTAAAAAAATAAAAACAGACCATGTTATGAGCGTTGGTGTTGCATAGTTTGTCCACCAGAGGGCGCTCTACAACGTCCCTGTTGGCAACACTGATTATTCTTTTTGTTAATGTGTTTTTGTTCAAAGAACTTTAAGTTTCATATCTTAAGTTTGTATTTTTTTTAACATTTTATTTATCAGAACTTTAATATATTTTGATGTTCCGCTGTTCTGTTGTGACAATAAAACAAATTATCACATATTATTTTAGTGAGAACTCATAAATAACTAATGTTAAGGAAATCTGTTTGTTTTGTAACGCGTTTCTGGATTGTTTTTATAAAATATATATTGGCCGTTATATCGGCTTATCAGATTTTCAAATAACCAAATATTCGTATCGGTATCGGCCTTAAAAATCCTTTATCTGTCAGGCTCTACTCTGTTCTCTCTTATGTTGAGTTGAAAATGTTCTTAGTAGTGGGAAAGTTGACATGAAGAACCATTTGTTTTCTTTTTGCTCCAGCAGGAATGTACGTGGGCCAGCCTCAGATGCCGTTCACGCCGCAGGGTTTCGCTCCGGGGATGGGCGGAGCCGCCATGGGCGTAGGAGGGGCCATAATGCCCAACGGCGGCTACATGGGCATACAGCAGCAGGGCGGGTTGCCAGCCAACCAGAACATGTACAGCATGCAGCCAGGACAGCAGCAAGGACAGTGGAACATGAGCCAGGTAACACTCAGGACATACAGTGTATATGTACAGTATATATATGTGTGTATTTATATACACACATATACAGTGGGGTTTGAAAGTTTGGGCACCCCAAGTAAAAATTTGTATTAATGTGCATAAAGAAGCCAAGAAAAGATCTCCAAAAGGCATCAAATGACAGATTAGACATTTGTATAATATGTATTTATGATATATAATATATATCACAAAATTTGGATTTTATTTCCATCATTTATATTTTCAAAATAACAGAAAACAAAAAAATGGCGTCTGCAAAATTTTGATTTTTTTTTTTTTCCTTTTACCTGGGATTCCCAAACTGGATATTGAAGTTCATAATTAAGTGTTTTGTCATGGCTGGTCAAGTGACTCTATCTATGGCATTAGAAGGGGGATTTAATTCTTGCACGTTTTGTTTTGTTGTGTATGATCAGAACCCCCCCCCCCCCCAGCTTTTTTATCAAATCCCACCTTATGTTATCCATAAAAAACACACAGAATGGTGATACTTAACTCATTTATTATAGTGATGATGAACTCATTTTTTACAGTTAGCTGATTGTAATTCCACTCCACTCTGCACATTAATATTTTATGACGCACCCTTACTTGTCTACTGGCTTTATAGCTGCCTAAATAAAAAATGTCATAAATATAGCATCTTTTTCCTCCACACCAGCTGTCAACGAGTTCCATTATCCTGGTCCTAACTGTTTATATATGGTCTTGCACAGTCGTCTGCTCTCTGTGCAAAGCCCAGTGCAGTGTGACCACAACCCTTCAGCTTTAATGAACTACAAAATCGTTTCATAATCAAGGTTATTGTATTTTGTAGAGGTTACTCAACAGCGCTGGGGAGTAAGGTTTGTCTGCGTAGTTTGCATTTCTTTAAACTAATCCCAGATGTCTTGTGTGGTGATAGGTTTGGGACGCAGATACGGTGGCTCTGCTAAATAGTCTCTGGAAGGAACTTGTTTTGGTGTAACATTTGGACCCCGCAAAAGAAAACGCCACATACAAGTTAATTGTTCACACAATACAGTAACCTGAGCTATTTAAATTAGCTTGATACATTGTTAAATGTAATTTTCTTTTTGTTGTTTGTCATTGTCATTCAACATGTGATTCAGGGCAGTATTATTTCAGTTATTAAAAAATTGACTATGATCAGCGAAATTGGACACTAAGGTAGTGTCACGATACTGGAATTTTCACCTTGAATAAAACACCTTGAAAAATATTGATATCCGATACCATGGGGATGATATAAGGGCTTGCTTATATCCAATGCAAAGTATTTCCAAACAGCCCTCCAGCTGTTTTCTTTGTCCACCAAAACCCGTTGCGTAAGCTCTACACTTACCATCATTAATGAGCATAAACCATTACACCTGCAAATCCATATTTATTCATTCATTCGTTCAACCTTTCTATATACTCCAGCACAATGGAGGCGCTTGGGGGTGCTGTAACTACCCCTAGAATTCCCATAGCACCCCCAAGAAGTGGCTGTTTAGTAATCTGTGGTGGAGGTGGGTGCGTGTGGCTCAAGGGAAACTACATTTCTGAGCACCCTAACTGAAGCGGCGAGCAACCCCACAGCACCAGCAAAAGAAAATCACTGGTATATAGAAGGATCATTTCCATCTTTTCATCAGTTACAACAGAAATATGGTTTACCCAAACATCATTTATTCAGATTCTATCAAATAAGACATTATGTAATGATGTAATAATGTAATAACTGAGGACAATGTGTTAGTTTCCTCAGTTTGAGAAAGCAGGGCCAGATAAGTTGGGTGAGTGCCTAGGTGAGTTAGGGAGGTCAGATACATCAGAGACATGTTCATATGACAAATTGCAAGAGATAAGCCGCCCAACTACTTCTAACCGTTAAAGCGGATTGGCAAAAGGAGTTGGGTACGAACATACAAAATTCCCTATGGGACGAGAGTTTAGAGTATATCTACAAGTGCTCCATTAACGCACGCCATTGTCTAATACAGTTTAAAATCCTACATAGGCGACATTATTCTTAAAAAAAGACTTCATAGGCTCTTCCCTCAACTCACTCCTCTATTTGAAAAAGGTGACACTCATGTCGGGGATTTACTTTGTGGTTCTATGTTCTTTGTTTCAGAATACAAGGTTACTTGAGTAATATCTTTAGTTTCATGTCTAAGGTGTTAAATATTCAAATGATCCCAGATCCAGGTTTAGTACAGTTAATGCTATCCAATGAAGCTAAGAGATTGACACTGGCACAACAGCACTTCTTGGCATTCTAAATGCCAAGAGTGACCAACACTGATGATGGACACATGATCCGGTTCATTCATGGGCAAACTAAAAGACTAGAACATTTGGCATGGTTTTTAATTTAGTTTGTTTATCTATTTATTTATTTATCCTTGTTTCCCTTCTTTTTGTTTGTATACTGTAAAAAGAACCACTGTAATACAATTGTGTTTCTTTTTTGAAATTAAGCTTCATAATAAAAATATTTGAAAGAAGAATACTAAGCTAATAAAAATTGTTGGCATGATTTTATGAATCATGTTTTCATCTCAAAATCCTCAGAATTAACTGTGGATGGCTATCTTTGAGACTACCTTACCTATAGGCCAGTAAGCCTATCATCAATGTGTTGTTTTTTCTTCTTCTTCTCAAAAATAGGCCGATTCACATTTGCTAATAATATGTTGGATTCATGGTAATCCAACATTTGTGTTTTTTTTTTTAACTTTCTAAACATACACATTCTTCTACATTATACCATAATATGGTGGTCCCCCTGCACTAACTTTGAGGACCCCCTAGGGGTCCCGAACCTCCTGTTGAAGATCTCTGCTTTAATTGATTTGAATGAAACCAAACCCTCTTACCTTGGGTATTGCTTGTTTGACTCTCAGCAGCACCAAGCAGACGCAGTCCCAGACAGTACCAGTCGAGTGTGTTTACAGAGTAAAAGAGGTGTGTTCTAGTTACAGCCGGTCAGTCTGTTCCGTCCTTATTTTACATTTGGCTGGATGTGAAACTTTTCCCTATTCAGACAGATCACACCATACCAGGTGGAAAATGGGTCTTACATGTTACTACTTAAAATGCATCGTAGTTAATGAGCCACACTCATTAATATTTACGAAGTA
Organism: Etheostoma spectabile; assembly: GCF_008692095.1. Lineage (NCBI taxonomy): Eukaryota > Metazoa > Chordata > Actinopteri > Perciformes > Percidae > Etheostoma > Etheostoma spectabile. Next base: position 25,609,611 of record NC_045742.1, read on the forward strand.
AGCTTACAAAGTCGAGTCAATTTTATTTATATAACCCCAAATCACAAATATGTCCCAGAGGGTTTGAAGTGAAGCTGTACTGCCAATTAGGGATTTAATTAAACAAGACGTTAATTATCCAGCCCCAGTGCAACCACGACACTGTTAATTAAAAATAACAGCTAAGTTAAGTTAAAGCTAACTGGAGATTTAGTCTGTCGGTCAACATCAAGGGAGGAATCGTGTGCACTGTACCTTTTATGAAAATGATTTTTGATCCATCACACACACACACACACACACACACTCACCCGCAGCTCTCTGATGACCAGACTTCACATAAACTGTCTAATGAGGTGGCAGCTCTGAAAGAAACCGTACTAAAAAGAGGTGGATGGACACTGTTTGAGTAAGTCTTCTTAAGCCTGTATGTGGCATATTCTTCATTTATCACTATGGTAACAGTACTTTATTCCTAAGTTAAACTTTCAAACAGAAGAGAAAATTAATTAATTGAATAATTTCATATAGAACTATATGAACAGTTTGTATTACTAAACTATTACTATATCATTTGTATTATATAAAAAACTGGTAGGCCAGCTTTAATCTATAACTTCCTGTCTAGTGTTTGACTGAAAGCAGCTTGCTTTGTGTTTTACTTACATCATCAAAATGACCACACAGATTTTGAGGTTAAAAAAGACTCCCCTGTTTGAATAACAAATATGATCTTTTCATGTTAAAATATTTAAATAAGGGTGCCTGGGTACCTCACCTGGTAGAGTGCATGCCCATATACACAGACTCAGTCTTTGACGCAGGTGCTGCGGGTTCAGTTCCCACCTGCAGCCCTTTGATGCTTTTCACTCCCCCTCTCTCTCCCCTTTCATGTCTAAGTTTTCCTGTCACATATAAAGGCCTAAAAAATAATAATAATTGAATAAGCCCAAACTTGTTGACATGAGGACTTCCAGCTCCATCTCTACTGGATCAATACCGGGAGGCCTGTCAACACGTCTGTTAGCGGCTGCTCAAACACACACTGCTAATATCCAGTCCTTATCATAGTGTGTGCATGCGCTTGCGTGCGTGCGTGCGTGCGTGTGTGTGTGTGTGTGTAACCGGATCAGATGTATTTAATGTAACAAAAACATGAACCTCAATATATGCAAGAATTAATATTTTGCATGTGTTCACCTCTTTTTCTTCCTCCTTACTATCTGAGCTCCTGCTGTCAAAGAACCCCAGTGTCAAGGAGATATATGAGGACATTTGTGTGTATGTGTGTGCGTGTGTGTGTCTATATATATATATATATAGACACACACACACTGTACACACACATGTAAGTTGGCACACGGTACTCAAAACTGGCATCTAGGGAGGTAAATGACAGATCATAAATTAGCATGCACGCACACACACTCACACACACACACATACAAACACAAAACAGTTAAATTGGGAGGTGGAGGTGTGTGTGCATATCGTGCAGGAAGAGGATTGAAATGATGAATTGATGAACTAATTTGATTGCACATAATGTCCGGGTTTGGCTGGCATACATGCAAACCACACAAAAACACAACACACGCACACACGCACGCACGCACGCGCACACGC
>NC_045742.1:25611225-25626284 GCF_008692095.1 Etheostoma spectabile
CACACACACACACACACACACACACACACACTCGCAGCTCTCAGATGACCAGATAAGCAAGTGGCGCTGCACCAAAGCACATTCATAATAGATAAGGCAGAATGGAAGGAGGATTGCGAGCAGGGGAGCACAAGAAGGGGGCGGGGGGGCAGAAGTCTTTAAGAGCAGATACGAAGGTAAAAAGCAAGGGATGGAGGCAAGGGAGTCAGGCTAAAGGATGAAGAGTACCAGCCGGCCCCCCCTTCTCCCACTTTTGGGATTAGGGAATAGCTGTCCATTTTAGCTCTGATTCTAACACTGACCTCCCTCCTCTCTCTCCTTCCCTCCCCCCCTCCCTCTCTCACTCAGGTGACCCAGCAGATGTCAGGCATGGATGTGAGTGGTGAAGTGCCGGCGCCAGCCACTTTCAGCCAGGCAGGGGCCCCTGCGGCTGGCTGGCCCGCGGGTCCACCTGCAGCTACTGGCCAGACCCTCAGCACTCAGCTGTGGAAGTGAGGAAAAGGGGGTCCGGAAGAGGAGTGGGGGAAAACGGAGGGCAGTCATATGGCAACAAAATAACCACATTTTCTCCTGACCCACCCATCTCCGAGTAAAGAACGCGCAGCGGGGGGTAGTTTGACTGCCCTTAGCACCCCCCAAGAAAAAACCTACACACCTTCACCATGATTCCTTTAAAAAGCCAAGATGACATCACACTTGATTGAGACAGAAAAAAAAGAAAGACTGGCAGCTGTTGTTTCCCATCTTTATTCAGCTTTCCTCTTCCTTTTTGATTTCTTTTGTTGTCTGAAGAAAGAGACAAAAACAGCAGAATCAACAGTAAAAGAAAGCTGCTGGACCAATAACATCTAGTGTGTATTATAGTAATATTATATCATCACCAAAATGGATAGTTAGTGAATAGTCTTTCAATACCTACAGTAGATATGGCTATTTCATGGTTGGCTTATAATACTATTAGTGCGTTCCCTTTGTAATCTGAAGTTGGATTGCTGGAGGTCAAAGTCAAAAACACACCCCCTGACCTCGGATTTCCAAGCTCGGAACTCGGACAGCCCCACAGTACCCCGAGTTCAAAATCCAACGTGGCTTTTCTGTGCAGTTGGGACAAGTTGTTGTAACATACAGTTATTAGCCCTTCTGTCATATTTGTGTCTCTCTAAACTAGTCGAACACACAGTCCTGTCCATCTTCTATCTGTGGACATGTTGCTATGTTTTTTATGCACAAAAACAGGGTAATCCGTTGTTATCAACTGGTGTTGCTAACAATGGCCAATCTGGCTTGAGCTAACCTCAAAAGGAAAAATCCAACTTGTAAATGGAACTCATTCATCTTGGGTGTGATGTCATTCCCCGCTCCGAGTTCCGAGGTAAATGGAAGGCACTATATGTCCTCACCCCCCCTCTCTGCTGTGTATAATGTAGCCCTCCCCTCTTCCTCTCCCTCCCTCCCTCCTCTCTGTAGGGCGAGCTGAGTCTCGTAGCAGATAGTTGTCTGAACAGTACTGTATTCATGTGATTATGATGTGAACCTCCCACTTTTCAGAGCCATAAGAGACAGGTTGATGCTGATTTTGGTTTGAGTTCTCTTCATCCCCATGGGGGAAATGATCTGGAGACGAGGTTCTCCAGTTGACTTTGAGCATCACGTGGAGCTGAATAGGGTTTGACTGACATGGGTTTAAAGCTGCTTATACGGTAGTTATTTGCACTGATTCACTGAGTTATTGTCACGTAATTTGAAAATTTTTCTACGAAGAAATCTAAAAACATTCAACAGTGTATAATAGCAACCACCTGAGGGTTTTTTACCCCCAAAACGGCAGCCAGTGTACCACTGATCAGCTCTACAGTAAAGACTATATACAGCAGTGGTTCCTTTCCTTCAGGTTGGGTCAAAAGATACACATGAGGGTTTGGAACTTTATTGAATTAGGGAACAAGAAAGAAAATTCCATTTCTTGTTGAGAGAGTCTGCGGCTATATTCGTTAGAGAAGGGAAGACCACTCATTGAATGTCTCCCAACTCATAGACCCACTCCAACTGTGACAAGGGGTCACAAGAAGGGCAGGTTGATCCAGCCAACAAATAAAATCTATCTTTTATCATTTTTTCCCCCTCACAAATGCAAAAAAGACTTGAACATGACAGAACCATTCATATGGTTGTGGCTAAAAGGAATCCAAACCATGATCTTTTTCCTTAACTAGTCTTTTTCGTGCCTAAACTTAACTGCCGTAGTCGTAGCTGTATCCCTTTTTGCCTCAACCCATTGATATATCAAAATAACTGCACCAACTACAGGGCAAACTTTGTTTTAAACAATAAGGGTTAGCCCAAACAACTAAGGACTGTCAGGCACCAGATTCTCCAATTAAAAGAAATAGTTCCACATTTTGGGGAATACACTTATTTAATTTCTTCCTGAGAGTTAGATCAGAATATTGATACAAATGTTATGTGTGTCTGCTAGTAGTGCTGTAGTCAAGACCGCCTAAATCGAGACCAAGTCATCACTAAGACCAGAGACCGAGACAAGGCCGGGTCTTTGAGGTGTTGAGACCGGGTCAAGACCAAGACCAGACCAGTGCGAGTTCAACACTGCATCACACCATGACATGTGGCAAGTGTTAACTATAGTCACTCTTCAAATTGATCTGAAAGAGCTACTGTCCAATCAAAAAACACCCACAGAAAACAAAAAAAAAGTTTATGATGTTAAGAATAATAAGTATGTGATGTTAAGAATAATCAAAAGGCAGTTCAAACCCTGAGTCCTCTTTATGTGAGAAAAAATGCGATTACAAGACCGCACACTGTCTGCTAGGTGTCGAAAACGGTCAAAAGTCAAAAAAAGGTTTGCAACCACTGATGAATATACACATACTGTGGGAACACTGTCTGGCCAGTTATCAAGTATGAGATGATGAGATGAATATATCGGTCTGTTTCTCTACTGCTGCATACAACCCGCAGGACTCCCTTTAAGTCGGAGTGATTGCTGGGTGCCCCTGTGTGTCTTTAGTAGCCATGCTGTGGTGTTTTGAAGTGTTTTTAACCTCTAGTGGGCTGGGTTCAGTCGTTCCTTGTTAAGAACTGCTTCTTCCCCTGCGCTCCCTGAGGCAAAGAAATTGCGCTACTTGAATCACAGCCGTTTGCCTTTCCTGCAGTTCAAATAGCAGAGCAGGTACTGTATCTCCGGCTGTGTTGTGGTTTCGTCTCCCAGATCGCTGTCAGGGAACAGCAGAGCAGGGGCTCCAGCCCAAAATGTTCTCTTAAATGCCCAGGATCTTTGTCAGATTTTACTGCCTTTCAGAGGCTGTAGTGGGTTCTGTTTAAAGCTAGTGAAGCTTGATATAGCTATCTTATTAAACTAACACTTCAAGTTAAAGTTCCTTAAAGGCAACATTATGGCCAGGGATAAACTGGTGTGGCCATTTCTCATGGGGTCCCTTGCCCTCTCACTTCTAGATATGTAAATGAAAATGGGTTCTATTGGGACCCACTAGTCCCCCCTTTACAGAGTTCACTTTATTATAATCCCATGTAGTTTTTCCTTGGCAACTATCATTTTTTCACAAATGGTTTACATAGTTCTAGGCATTCTATTATCAAGTAGCTTAAAAAATAGTGCAAATAGCTACTGTAAGTGGGAAATCAAATCTCCCAAAAGGAGCATGTCCCCTAGGTTTGGGCTGAGTCCCAAATGTACTATATGTGGCTCTGCCCCTGCAGCAGAGATAAGTGAACTGTCAGTTCACTTCCAGCTGCAGGGTAAGATTTCTACCATCTTTTTCTTTTTAAAAATCGGACCGAAATGTTGCTCCCTTCGTGTATGATGCTATAACCGTATGTCTGCCATCCACCATCTTTATTGTGGTGTTTTGTTGTGTGCAGTACAAGAGAAGCACAGTTAGTCTGAAGCAAATAAACCTGGATGACCAATCAGAGGGCTGGATGATGAGGGAGGAACAGGATTGGACAGTATGAAAAAGGGGACCTGTATGAAAATGCTGGATGGGTCCCATCACCGCTGTCCAGTCCTTGTTTATTAGGAGTAAGGACAGAGAAGCATGAGTAAAAATGAACAAACAACGAATACGTACACACACACTCACGCACGCACACACATGTGAACAGTTACCATCACACTGCCGAGTGCCGATGCAGAGATTCATGTCCATATAAACAGGGTCCCTCTGCCATGCAATAACTGTAGCACTCTCTTAAACACATTAGTGTGAACAACACATATAAACATATTCATTAAATCTGTTGTCCTCCAGGTTTATTTCCAACGTGTTTACATTTTCTGGTGCCTAGTACAGACAAAAGTGGTTTCCGTGCATTGAAGAAAAATATCCAGGAATTTTTCTGTGTTCATGTTTGTCCAATGACTCTTTTAACTGTAATAGTACTGTTTTATCTTTTTGGAATTACATTTGATTGCTCCGTTTTTCTGTTCCAAGATTTACAAGAAGGTAATTTGAAATAAAGGCTGTTGAATCCTGGATTTAATTCTGTTTTTATTTCCCGTGTTTACATTGTACACTGTGCCCTCTGGACGTCAGTGATCAGGACAATACTGCAGTTAAAATACACTGAAGAAAAACAGTTCTTTCACATTTGAGCTGTGAAACTAAGCGGCCTGCCTGATGTGCCATTTCTGGTCTACTCAATTCATTCTTTTATATTCCTCTGCTGTCGAGTGCATTTCCTTTTGTTTTCTTTGTTGTCGGCCCACGGAGTCTACATTATTGATGGCAGCTTGGCAGGAGAAACGTCACTTGTTACTTCACCAGGCCGCTTCCAAACCTGATCACATATGCTACTTCACATACAAAACCAGAGGTTGTTCCAGTTCACTACATATGGTCAGTTCAGGGTGATGTAAGGGACATTTACATATCATTTATGCATCAATAAATTATTACCACATTAACTTTGAGACATGAATGTGATTAATTTAGACAAAGACGAGAGCTGGGACATCTAGCTGCTTCTGTCTGCTTCTAGCTTGGTTCTCTGTAGTTCAGAATACATCTTGCAACACATTTGAAGCTAATTAACACATTGCATCTAGTTTGTTTAAAAAGTGGACCAAGTGTAATCATCAAAACTACAGCCTGGCCAATACATTTCACAGGGGTGTCGCGTGTTCTTGGGAACACCAGTCTATCCGTCAGTAGCCTACCCCTGCGTAGCATGTCCAGCTCACTGTGCCGCGCCCAGCTGCTGTTCCTGAAGAATCGATACACAAAATTATCAGTTCAGCATTTCTGCTTATTTTCAGGTTAAATAAATGTGATAACGTGTGTTAATATGTGGTGGTAAACATATTCTTGAACTTCAAGAGGGCCAGGCTAGCTGGATACAGTCTTTCTGCTAAGCTAGCTTTGTGCTAACCTAGCTAGTTGCAGTCCTGCCAAGCAAGCTTCCTGCTAGCATAGATAGTTAGTCTTTCTGCTAGAGGCGCTTCACGCTAGCAGCATCCTGATATCAGCTACTTACTTAATGCAAAGCCATGACATTTGTATCAATCTTTTTATCAGCTGTAAAAACAACAGCATTGTAAGTTATACCACTGCCAAAAGATACTGTGTAGCAATTATCTGGACCAAGAGACTTGTTTTTATGCTACTTATATCTCAAACCCACAGTTAATTTGACAATGATGTATTAATGGTTAAAATGACATTGACATTGACAATGACAAGTATTCACATGGCACTTCAGCAACGTAATATTTTTTACATTTACACTTTAGTTTTTCATATCAACAAGCCATAAATGGAGGAAATGAACAGGCCAAGTCATTCCAGTTAATAAAAGGAACAGATTCAGTGTTGTCCACTTCTCACAAAGCTCGTTTGACCAACGGCCAGAAGTCTTGTATCATGCAGCTCCTCAGAGTCTGTGTCCATGGTGAACAGATTGTGTCCAGCCCATAAGGAGAGAAAGCAGGGTGCTGCCGTTAGTCCCAGCCAAGAGATGATGGGCAGACACATCAGATTCTGCTTTTGGATCCGCTGCTCGGCTCTTCCTCTCACACCTCAATGACCACAGTGTCTTTCCGATGTTTGGGCTCTTTTGCAAGATGTGGTTTCTCCGTGCGGGTGTGCCAAACCAGCACCTGAGAAAGAGGAGAAGAAAAACAAGCGTGAAGAAATAGTGCTGACAGTGGAAAGGCTGGACACTAAATAAAGAATGAAAAGGCTGTAATGCTTGGATAAATACAGCACAGATACAGTTGGATGGCAGAGCTTTACTGATACGGTGTAAGAGAAAAGAAATATGATTTTTTTTGTTTTAAAACTGCTGATATCTGGGGTTTTGGGTAAAAAAAATGTCTGAAAATGCTTTTATAAAATCACTGGACACTGAATTTGCCCCTGAAAATGGCAGGTTAAAGGATCATTTTGGTTAACTACAATTTGGGTCTCACTTTGTTGAGCACTGGCCATCTCTCCTACCAGTAATAATGAGATTGTACTTGAATATTCAAGGAAGTTCAACATGTGGAGCAATGTTGTCTCTGAGATGAGAGGGCGCGGTTCATGTTGTGACCGGCAGCAGGTGTGTGAATGTTTTTTGTGTTAAGAGTTGCTTTTTGTCATTGTTTTGCCACATACTTTCAAGACTTTCTATGTCTGTTTATGTAAGCAGTCATGGATTTATTTTATGTAGTGGCACTATGGATGCTATGGATCTATCGCGCGCAGAGTCTCCAACCTCAACCACGCGTCCCACTAAAGCAATATTCTTGGCAGTTTCTGATGCAATGGGACGATCCAATGCGAGATCCAATCTTGCATGGATGAGATTGTAAAAACTCAGCTAAAATGAGGAGACGAGGGAAAAGATTAGGCGTCCGTGTGAGATTATTAAAACGCCAGAAACTGCTGCGCATCCTGCTCCTCTCTATCATCCTCGCAAATGTTCAGTCACTCAGGAACAAGACTGACGAGTTGCAGGCAAACACTAGTTATTTACTTGAGTACAGAAATACTTGCATTAAGGCCTTCAGGGAGACATGGCTCACGTCTACAGACTCAGTAGTGGCAATCCGTCTTTTGGAGCGCCTGTCAGGCTGGACAGGGATGCGAATGCCACGGGAAAATCTCAAGGAGGCGGAGTCTGTTTAGATATAAATTAGCAGTGGTGTAATAATGTTACAATCAGGGAGACCATATGCACATCTGACATCGAACTACTGTCTGTCTCACTCCGTCCATTTTATCTCCCTGGATAATTCTCCGTTGTTTGTGACAGTTACACCCTAAAGCAAACGCACAAATGGCTGCTGACACTGTCTACAGAGTGAAACAAACAGTCCGGTCCTTCTCCCCTGATGCCCCATGCTTGGTAATGGGGGATTTAATAACTGTAAACTGAGCAAATCCCTAAATTGTTACCAGTACGTCACCTGCCCAACTAGAAAAATAAGATTCTGGACTTGTTTTACCGTTCTATAAAAGGAGCATGTAAAGCTTAGTCTAGACACCCATTAGGTCTATCTGACCACAGCACCATCCGTCTCACCCCTGTGTAGGGAGAAGGGGAAGGCAATAGAAGTCAAGGTCTGGAATGAAGATTGTGATGGTTTAGGTATTTGCTTTATTTTCTTTTTCTCCTCCTTTGGTTTTTTGGTCCTGCCTTGTCTCCTCGTGTTTGTCTTAGTTTCCTCCTAGGTCTTGTGTGGTAGTTTCTGTCTTGTGTTCCCCGTGAGTTTCTGTATTTTCTGTTTACTGTTTTATTTTGAAGTCTGGTCTCTGTCTCATCTTGTCTCTAGTTTTACTTCTTGTCTGTCTGATTGTCCTGCCCCGCCCAGATGTGTTTCACCTGATGTATCACCTGTTCCTCGTTACCTCTTATATTTAAACTCTGTGTTCCCTTTGTCTCTTGTCAGATTGTTTTGTGTCTGCATACTTCTGTGTGTGTTCCCGCTCCTATGGCCTGTGTTTTTCACTGCCTTTGCACCCTGTTTTCATCTTGCCTTTTTCCCCTGGACCTTTTTTGGGATTTTACAATTGTGGACTTTGTGTTTTTTCCTGTTGTATTTTGTGTTTGGTCGGGCTTTACTTTTGGAATAAATCCAAACTTCCTCCTGTCTGCCTGCCTCTTAGCTGCATTTTGGTCCTCATTCCCTGCACCTATCGTAACAGAAGATGTTTCTATATTACAGAGATGCTTTGATTGTACTGATGGGACTGTGTTTGAGGACTCTACCAAAGATATTGATACTGTATGCAGATATATTATATTCTGTGAGGATACTGTTATTCCTAAAAAGTATGTTAAGATGTACCCTAATAACAAGCCATGGTTACTACATATCTGAGTAATGTGTTAGACAGAAAACAAAAGGCCTTTCTTAAAGGTGATGAGACAATAAAAACGGAAGCAAGGAAAGTGGTCAGACTGCAAATTAAGAGGGCCAAGTTACAATATAAAAATAAGTTAGAGGACAATTTAGGCAGCAACGATTTGAAGGCAGCGTAGCACAGAATGAAGAAAACGGGCCAGAATAACACTGAAAACAAGTCAGTCAGTGGACCCCGTGCAGTTTGCATCTAGGGCAGGGATGGGGGTAGAATATACCTTAATCCCTTTCCTTAACTCTCTGTATAAGCACCTTGAAGGTCCTGGCACTCATGTTAGACTTTTATTCATTAATTTTTCATCAGCTTTTAATACTATCAAGCCACATATTTTAGCTTGGAAACTGCATGCCTATTTTAATCTTGATGTAAAAATGTAGATCTCAGAGGGTTAGGGTGAAGGGCTCTCTGTCAGAGCAGTGCTCCTCTTCCACAGGCTCTCCTCAGGGTTGTGTCCTGTCGCCATTTCTGTACATTCTCTACACCAATGACTGTAGAAGCCAGCTGGAAAACAGGCACATTTTGAAGTTTGCTGATGACACGGTCATCATTAGCCTGCTCCGTAAAGATGAATCAAAGATGAAACAAAAACCAAGGCTCTGGTCATTGATTTTAGGAAAGTATCCCTCCCACCATCTGATACTTTGATTAAGGGAATTGGAATTGAGTTTGTTGAACAGTACAAATATCTGGGAACCATCATCGATTTAAAAACCTGAAGTTTGATGTGAATTGTGATGCAGTCTGCAAGAAGGGACAGCAACATTTGAACTTCCTTAGGAAGTTAAACACTTAATGTAGATAGGAAAATTATGTCCTTATTTTATAAATCTTTTATTGAATCAGTTCTTACTTTTGCCAAGATTGATTGGTGCGGTAACCTGAACATCAGGGCCCAAAAAAAACTCAAGGTGAATCGGTTTCCCATAATCCCCCGTGATGGTTATCTTTGATAAGCAAGTACTTTACAAGGCCCGGTCTATATTAGACTGCCCAAACCTCCCCCTTCACTCAGAGTTTGTAATACTTCCCTCAGGTCGCTGATTTAGGCTACCTCGGTTCAAGAGCAATAGGAAAACTCCTTTGTCCCATGTGCAGTAACACGGCTTCATTTGCTCTGTAATGTATTTTTTTTTTTAAGAGATTGTGCCATTGGTAATAAATTGTGTTGTGTGTATTAGATAAAGGGAACCGTTTCTGTACTCATGTCTTTGCCTTGTCTATCTGTGTGTTGCTTGAATGTGTTTTTCTTTTTTATCTTTCACTCCTCACTGCACATCAAGTTTCCCATTTGGGATAATAAAGTGACTGGAACTGGAAGCCATCCTGTTTGTACCTAATCTGATGTATACACTCCTGCAGATCAGACCGTCCTTGCCAAGAAAACGGCTGTATAGGTTGATTGTGCCAGCAGCTCATAATCATAGACAGTTAAAGAAATTGACCAACAAATCCTGTTGTTCTGGACGGAGACCAGTGAAGGAAAATAGAAGCTCTTTTCCGGTGATGACTGAGCGTTACTGCGCAGCCTCTAACTGAGCATGACGACGTAGATGTGACGTGGGCAACCTATCTAAAAGTTGTAAGTCTTCTGGTAGCTGTGCAAGAGAATTCTTAATCATTCCCAATCAGCAGAGACGGAGAGCGTAGGTATATGTTAGGAGATAAGATAGGCACAGGCTGATTACTGCTAACTAACATGCTAGTTAACGTTAGTAATTAAATCTAAACAGCTGATGGAAGTCCAAACTGCATGTGAGCTTCTCCTGACAATACGATGATTTGTCGACTATGCAACAGTAAGTCGCGTGGTTATGGCACAATCATTAGCCTATTTTTACAAAACAATCTGTTACGGAGCCAAAATGTGAGGTACAAAGTACTGGAGCCTATAATACATTGTTGTGTTTTAAAAAAAATGAACAATGGACAAATAGGAATCTTGAAATGCTACAGATGTAAAGTTATTCGCTGTCAAAGTGGCATCGAAATGAATGGTGGTCAATGGGATGCTAACTGCAGGTGATGGCTTTGTAGTATTAAAATGGCGCCATGGGAGCTACGCTTAGAGAGGAGAGGCTACCCCCTTGCTCATAATGAGCCATATTTATGTTTGCTGTTAGGTGGCGACCTCTAGTGAAGTAGTAATTATCGGGGGAGCAAACTAAGGAGTAAGGCAGGTAGGGGTGGTGGCTAACAAACACAGGACCTTTACTCAGGAGTGTGGGGAAACGGGTTTGTGTCCCATGTGAACCAAAAGTCAGCAATCACTTTTTCAAACCCACTTTTACGGACCTTGAGGTCGTTAACACACCGGGGCGTGACAGATGTATGACACAAAAATACAAAATTATCAATATTTTGCAAAACTATTCTTACTGGCAGTGATGCAAATTTGCTTGAGTTGTGCAATAAAAGGTTTTAATATTCGCGCCAGGCCAGGTCATCTACCATGTCAGTGGGACAGTTTGAGGTCCTTCTGGGGACGCTGCTGAAGAGAGAGAGAATGAGACTGGAGATGCAGTGTGAGCAAACGGGAGGGAGAGCGGTGCGGGGGAGGGTATACTCTGAGTGAATATAATTCGCTCTGGTCAACAGTCTCAGTGTAGCCGTGTACTGGATGTAGAGTGTAGCATTCATCTAGGGCTTTTGTTTTGAAAGATAAGAACCAAAGAGTGTGGTTTGGTAAACGCTGCCTTTGTCAACGTTGAAAGGGAGATGTAATAAAGCTTGCCGTCCATGCAGCCCATGTACCGCCTCCTGTTGTTGTATTATGATTCTTTTAATAAGTAAACAACGCAACGAAAAAAACGTCCCCTATGTGCGAAGGCCTCAAGACCGTGGTTAGTGACTTCTGTGATGCAATTACATTTAATGTTTTTATTTTTATCATTCTACGTAAATCATTTCAAGCCAAACCTAGTTCTTAAAACGTGTTTAAAACGGAGGCCGGTATACGTTAACCAGAATGGTCACATGATCAAAAGTACTCACATGTTACGGTCCCGTGTTTAAAACGTCCACCATGTGGCAGTAAATAGAACGGTCACGCAACATGTTGTTTTGGTAGTCATTGGAAACCAACCTATTCTGACGTTTAGGTACAGTATGTGAGCAAATTTTCAAACAATTTCACTTTAGTTATATTTTGTTTTGCTGGTGACCTTTGGATGTACAGTTCATATGGCACTGTCGCAGTAGTGGATGTGCTTTAAACCTTAGAGAACCGAGACTCATTGTTTACACTATCCTGTTTGAATTGATCTAAAGTAAAAACTATAACAGCTGGAACATTCAATCTTTTAGAAGCCGAAAGCTAAGGCATCTGCCTTTCATGTCATCATGTTGTACGCTCACAATGACGTCATCACGTTACGTCCAGGGTACAAAATTAGCATGAGAAATTAGCATGAGAACCATATCTCAAAAACTACACACATTTTAAATAGCTCAAAAACTTATGGTGTGTTCAGGATGTTCATGTTTCTACATTTAAAAGTAGTTTGGATCAATATGTTTTTTGATTTTATTCAGTAAAATTTGATAACAAGAAGAAGAATATTTTTTAATTTTAATTTATTTATCACACAATTTTATTACTTTTATTAAATAGTATGGTTTATTAACTTAGATGGTCTTTTAGTTTAGGTTGTACTGATCTTAGAAGTATGAAGAAGTGGTGGCCCAGAGGTTTGACTGGTTGTACTGGGAAGCTTCCAGGTATGAATGTGTAACTGGGTGAATTTTATAGGTTGTCGTTGCAAATGAGAAGTTGTTCTCAAATGACTTACCTGGAAAACTAAAGGTTAAAAAAATAAAAAAGATAAGCGAACAGACCAATGTAGCCACTTTCGGACCAATTCTATTGCAGAGTTCAAAGAGTTAACATCATTATTGGCCCAACAGTCATGCGGTCAGGGCCATAAGCAGTGCTGTCTCATTTAATATTGCTTAATTGCATCAGAGATGACTTGTACTGACTACTGTTTGGTGTTAAAAGGCCACTTTTAAAGCTACAGCGTAGTGGTATTTCCCTGGTTGGAAAGACTATTTGAAATAAAGGCTCCATTCCTTGATGATGCTCTGATGAAATATCTGTCAAATGAAAGACCCAGCTGTATTCTTTGTAACGCAGATTGCATTGTATCGTCTTGCTGTTGAATGTGAAGCTCACCAGTGTGCCAGGGAGGGTTTCCATACACAGGAAACAAGTCTGACACCTCCTGAAATGGATCATGTCAAAAGCAGCACGCAGCTGTTTGTCTTCGGTTTACAGCCAATTTCACAGCAATATAGGGGTGCGAAAGACTGTAGTGGATGCAAAGATTGATATTTATAGTTTCTGGAGAGGAACCCATTTCATTTCTAAGAGATTCAAGTGAGGTTATTTGGACTAAAAATGTTTTTTCTTTGTAAAATATTTTTTAGCCGATGGCTAATGAGCCTATAATTCACATGTGTGTGACATTTCTGCGTCCAAAGCGACACACAGACTCACAGGGGCATGATTTATTGCTGGCTGCCACTGTTTCTGGGCTTCTTCAGGTGGAACATGTCACTTCCTGCACACTGTGTGCTGCTAATTGGCCCGCTTTGCATATCTAACGAGGCTAATACAGCCACCACTTCACCACATCACTCCAGAGCCATGAGGAAAATAGGACAGAAGGTGTATGTGCATGTGTGTGTGTGTGTGTGTGATGCAGAAAGAGTACCATCCCTGTTCCCCTGGACCCACACTTCTATTTCTATTTCTCCCAGTTTCAGGGTTTCTGGTTTTACCAAGTCAAATTTAACACTTTTAAAGACCATTATGAATTAAATTTAAGACCTACTGTGTATCACACCATCAAAAAAGAAAAGGAAATGGAGAGGCATAAAATGAATTTCATGTTGCATAAAAGCTTCAAATACGATGTTGGTAACTGACTCAAACAAAGCCCTAGCCTATGGTACCATGCGGAAGAGATTTGCGCCAATAATACGAAAGCTGATTGGCTGCAATATAAGTTGCATGTTGGTCTCATTTTTTGTCATAATACAGCGAATTACATTTGGGCTCGCAAAAGAAAGAACTACAATACCACGAAATAAAAAAACAAAAAAAACAACTTTCTAAGTGTTAGAATGAGCCTTAGAGGTAGGGTTACATAGACGTAGGAAAATTAAGACCTGTTTAAAACTGATTAAGACCTAGAAAAAACCTGAAAGACTTTTTAAGACCTAAAGTTGTGAATTTGAAAATATTGGACTTTTTTTTTAGAGTTTGCTCTTTAGAGTTTGCTCTTTAGAGTTTGCTCTTATTCGTCTCCTCCACTTTTTCTTTTATGGCTTTGCTCTTGTTTTTTCCTCTCTGTTCTCTCTGTCTCTGGCCGTCGTTCTCTCCATCCCCAAGGCAACATGAGACAAAAGGCTTTACCAGGTTAGAGTATTTTTTGCCTTAATAGCATCCAGACCAGACAGGCTTGTTTCTCCCCATAAGGAGGAGAAGCAGAACAAGGACGAAAAACTAAAATTCAAGAAATTGAATTAAAAAACCATTGTGACGAAAAGAGAGCTGAGCCAGAAGGCAAAGCTCTCCATCTACCGGTCAGTGTTCCTTTCTACCCTCACTTATGGTCATGAAGGCTGGGTCATGACCAAAAGAACGAGAAATGGGTTTCCTCAGGAGGGGGGCTGGCGTCTCCCTCAGAGATAGGGTGAGAAGTTCAGTCATCCGAGAGGAGCTCGGAGTAGAGCCGCTGCTCCTTCGCGTCAAAAGGAGCCAGTTGAGGTGGGCATCTGTAAGGATTCCTCCTGGGGGCCTCCCTAGGGAGGTGTTCCAAGCACATCCAGCTGGAAGGAGGCCTCGGGGAAGACCCAGGTGGAGGGATTATAACTCCAACCTGGCCTGGGAACACCTCGGGATCCTCCAGTCGGAGCTGGTTGATGTGGCTTGGGAAAGGGAAGTTTGGGGTCCCCTGCTGGAGCTGCTGGCCCAGCGACCCAATACCGGATAAGCGGATGAAGATGATGGATGGAATTAAGAAGAAGAGAAAAATTTAAAATAATGACAAAACACACACAAAACCTGCATTCTACAGAAAAATGCAACTACCGTGGTTTGTCTTTTGGCTGTACCCAGCTCTAGTCTGACACAAAGGAAAGGTTGAAATTGTCTATGTAATTAGAAAGACGTCCCCATGTTTTATAGAACCTGTGGGTAAAGCCCTTGATGGTGTGCCCTTTTTTTTAATTTTCATAAAAGAAAAGATGTGTTTAATCAGGGAACTGAATAAAGGGGCATTTGAAGACTTTCACCTCAGAAAATGAAACGTGTGATAAATGCAATGCCTTGTGTGAAGAGAGGGGTACTGTAGGAGGGAGAACACTGAACAAAACAGTATAAGGAGAGGTAGAAATTGTCAGTTCCAAGACATCTGAAAGGACAGAACCAGAGTGTGTGTGCCAAGGATCCAGGTGATGAGTGACACCACCAACTCAGCATCTGGGAAAAACCAATAAGATACATCTTTGATGACTACACTCAAATTTCAGTTTATTGCAACTTGGGTCTTATTTTTGTAGCGAAGGAGCAGCGGCTCTACTCCAAGCTCCTCTCGGATGACTGAACTTCTCACCCTATCTCTAAGGGCGACCCCCCTCCTGAGGAAACCCATTTCTCGTTCTTTTGGT
>NC_045742.1:25626294-25628577 GCF_008692095.1 Etheostoma spectabile
CCTTCATGACCATAAGTGAGGGTAGAAAGGAACACTGATTGATGAAAAAAGTTGAACATCGACAACTTCTCAGTCCCTCCCCCCTTTCTGCTAAAGCACAAACTGTCTCCTAAACCCCTCCCCCACAAAGGAGAACAAATGCGTCTGCGTGAGTAGTGATTGACACGCAGTTAGACACCCCCCCGGCCTTGATTGGTGCATCTGAACAGGGAGGTGTGGATTTTTGCAAATAGCACTACAGGCTGTAGGTGGTGCCAGAGGAGCCTTGTCTTTCTAGAGATGCCCGAGATCTTAGCAATTAACTTGGTGAGCTCAGTTTGCAATATGAAAAGTAATGCCCTTTTTTTGCCAAACTACCATTCAAACTTGGGGGGAAAAATTCTGAATGTTTGTGAAATAAGTTAGAAACATTGTCACTCTGATCTACAGCGAGCCCTGTTGCCTTATCAGGAAAGTAGCATGTGGTGCTGAATAGATAACCATGACACTAAACCATCTGAGAAGAAAAGTGGGAAATCATTTGGGATTTGACACCATGCATTTCCATTTTTCTGCACTTTAGGGACTTGCGACAAAGAATAAACATTCTTAAAAGTCAAGTTATACAGAGAGGAAAAAATGCATCAAACCAATTTGTAAATGCCCTAACGATGCTTTCAGGGTCAGATCACCTACACCAGATCTAGTGATGGTCAGAGATGCATTAAGCCACATTAATAATATACAAATTAAGTTTAGCAGAAACCCTAGAGCCATTACAAATGAAACAGACACCAGTATAGTGTTTCAGTCCATGGCAGCAGACGCCCCTTTGTCCCCTTTCTTTCCTCTGTGCCATTATGTTTGTCTTTTTTAGCTCCACATTCAGTCAATTCATCCACCCATCCCTTTTTCTCTACACAGGCTTCAACTCTCCCTCTTCTCCTCCTTACTTTCTATCTCCTCTTCCTCCTGTGCTATCATCTGTCTCCATCTGTTCCTGCCTCCCTCCCCCCCTCTCCCCCGCCCACCCTTGTCCTGTCAATGCTGTCTGTTGCCATTACTCTCCTGCTCTCACTACATTACAGCTGCTGTCAGTCGTCTGCAG
The DNA here is from genome assembly GCF_008692095.1 of Etheostoma spectabile. Classification (NCBI taxonomy): domain Eukaryota; kingdom Metazoa; phylum Chordata; class Actinopteri; order Perciformes; family Percidae; genus Etheostoma; species Etheostoma spectabile. The sequence continues at coordinate 25,627,382 of NC_045742.1, forward strand.
ATGCAGACCCGGCCTCACATGTGCATTTCTGCCCTCCATCGTCAAGGTGATCTGATCCCAGATCCCGCCCAAAGTGGATCGAGCCTGCAGTCAGGAGCTGTGTTCAAAACCGTTCCCTATCACAGAAATAGTGTCCTAGTGTGTTCGCCATTTTGTAGTGGTGTTGGAATTCTCCACAAACATCATTCACTATATATTCCACTATAAAATACCCACAATGCACAGCTAATTTGAGTGTACATACTGTACAATACTGTATACCCTACATTTTACTCCCTTATACCACAATGTGGTTGTCCTTTCCCGGTGGAGAAGAAGCAGAAGCACCTACAAAAACGTATTAAAAATACTCAATGCAGAAAAATCCTACTTTACAAACTGGAAATGATCCGAACAGTTCTGTGTTTAATGGTCTAATCATTTCAGCTGGACTGGTAGGCCTATATATTGTTGTGTAGTTTCATTCATAATAAAACATTGTATTTTATAAACTACATGTGTTTTGTATGCAACATGTGTTTTTTTTTTTACCATCACTCGTTTTCTTATCTGTCCGTTCAATATAAAGAACAACTCCTCCAACCCATACCGCCTTATAGCCCGTTTGTCCCTGCCCTCTTATACAACCCACATCTAAACCAAAGTCAGTCGTGGTTTTGAAGTTGATGGTTGCAATTTTAAAGACGTCTTGAACATTGTAAAACAGTTGTAGTCTTAATGACTACTCAAGCGCTTTTACACAGTACGTACTGTACATAGGTCACCATTCACACACTGTGGCTGCTGTAGGAGGTGCCACCTGCTCGTCAGATAAACCCTCACACACATTTACACTCTGATGCGCAGGCAACCGCTTTACCACTGAGCCACAGCCACCACCACGTTATGTTAGGCACTACTGCTAGAAACTACTCAGTTAAGTTTAGTAAAAGATCCTGGTTAGGGTAAGGGTTGGTGGTTAGTGGTGCTCATTAAGTTAAAAACAAACTCATTTGTTTTTATTTTTATTTGTGGCACTTTCACCACCTCAACCTGGTGTGATAAAGTATTTATTGGACTTTAACTAATCATTGCACCTACAATAATGTAGCTGTCCTCAATTTAATTAATCCTGTACATCTCATCTGTGGTTGTTCCTGCATCCACCGTGTGTGATTGTGTGTCTTTATGTGTGTGTGTGTTCGTCAGGGGAACGG
>NC_045742.1:25628587-25628826 GCF_008692095.1 Etheostoma spectabile
CCCGCTGCAGAGAGCCGACGGGACTGAAACAGCAGCAAGTTTCAGCGACTTTGTAGTGAAAAAAACGTTAAAGCATACATTGATGTTAAAATGTGTACATGTTGGCAGAACGTCTCTCGCTGTGCGTTTTGTTGGTAAATGTGAGATGTTTAAGTCACACGCGTCTCGTCTTCATATCAGAAACAAGGAAATGAATTTGACTCGTTCACACTCCCGATTGGTCAGTGGCTGCACGTGGG
>NC_045742.1:25628836-25639498 GCF_008692095.1 Etheostoma spectabile
GGATTGTCACGAGTAATGAAAATGCGATAGGGGGGGCCCTGATTGGTCCGGGCCAGTAAGCAACTGGGTACCCTGCTTACCGATAGTTACGCGTCTGAATCACTCAATACTCAGTGGCTACCAGTCAACGTGGCAGGTAGATTGACAGTGTTACCCGCCAATTGCAAAATTCCCCCGCATTTGGCAGGTGGGCGGGTGTTAATTTCAGGCCCTGATCGTCCGTCACTGGGAAGGATGGAAGACCAGATCAATGTTTTGTCCTTTTTTATTTTGTTTAAGATTATGTTTTGGGCATTTTTAGGCATTTGACAGGGCAGCTGAGCTATCTGGGCGCCAATGTTTCACCCTTTGACTGTAAATATTCTTCTATCTCAGCTGGGTCCTCTTCTTCACTGATTGTTCCTCATCAGCTGATTCTTCATCTTCATCACAACTTCCACTATTTCAGCTTTACATTCTACCTCTTCTGTTGATTCTTTCTCTTCATCATAGGTGCACAGCTCCACTTCTGATACTTCTTCTATACCAGCTTTAGGTTCTACCTCATCATCAGGTTCATAAACTTCCTTTAATTTCTAGTCATCTTCCATTTTTGCTGCAGGCAATGTGGGGGCGTCTTCAGAGGGCAAAGTAGCATCTGGTCTGTATGTTGGATCTATCACCTCATCATAATCTTCCTCCTCTTCTGACCTCAGTGGTAGAATGGTCGCCTGCCAATTGGAAGGTTGGCGGGTAGATCCCTGGCCCTGTAGTCCCAGTTGAAGTGTCCTTGGGCAAGACACTGAACCCTCGAGTTGCCCCTGATGCTGCACCATCGGAGTGTAAATGTGTGTGAGTGTGTATATGATGAGCAGGTGGCACCTTGTACGGCAGCCCCGGCCACAGTGTATGAATGTGTGTGAATGATGAATATTTCCTGTATGATGTAAAAGCGCTTTGAGTAGTTGTTGACACTAGAAAAGCGCTATATAAATACAGTACATTTAACAGGAGTTATTAAATTCAGTAAAACACCCATGATCCAATCAAATTACTATTATTATTATCATTACTGTTTATATCATTAAGAGCTTTGTAGTAAACAACTACCATTATTTTCCGAGCATTTGATGAATAAAAGACATATTTTGATGGCAAAAGATTTGATTTGGGGTCAGAAAGACCCCAGGAAAACACAAGAGTTAAGATTGAAACTCCCATTTAGCTAAATCTACTGGCTTGTCTGATATTTGATAGAATATTTTACTGTAAAAACTCACGCAAAAAACACATGACATCATATAACTGCATGACAGGGCTTTATGAGTGATGAGGTCATGTCCCGCTGCTTTTGTAACTGTGATGTGATAAATGCTGATATCACATCTTCTTGTCTGTGCAGCACTGACTGATGATGTCACAGCCCGCTAATGGCCCGTATTAATATCAGCGGCAGGGCGCCTCCATTAGTGTAATGGGGCTGATAATGATGATGATAGTTTCAACACAGAGCTGACAGCAGCAGCCAGCTGTAAATGATGATCCAGCAACTCCGGGGGTCTTTATCCTATTCCCCGCAGGAAATATTTACCCATAATCCCCCAGGGACCTGCAGTGTGACCTGTACACATATACAGTGAAACAGTAAATTGAGATTTCACATTTGTTGATTCCAGGGAAAGGCGCTGCTTGTTGCATCTTTTCTCCGAAAAGAATGGAAATACTGTTTGCACTGTCACGGAGGGATAAACAGGATTAAATTATTCAGTTTACTAAGGTTGCTGAATAAAAATCTGGCCATTAGATTTGAAATACTGGTAATGCTTTAGATTACAGCCCACAATGTGGAGGGTAATTACCCCGGGATAAGGGTGTACCAGTACATTACCTACCAATACTTGTGTGCCTGAGCATTCACTTCTCGTTCTCCCTGCCTGAATCCATTATATATAGGCTATTTATGGACTTGAGTGAAAACCCAAGATTTTATTACATTACCTGTAAAAGGTTTAAACTACAACTTGTTGTTTGAATGACAGAAACCAATTGATTCAGATCAGATGAGATATTAATAAATGCAACAAGGACATGCATAATAGCCTACGATACAGTGTGTTTACGATCCCCAAAACACTTAAAATTTCTGAGAACATAAAACACTTTTACAACACAAAAGGGTGCTATATGTAATACTGACAGCTAGTGTTTATAATAGTTACTGCAGTGCAAATTCAAAATACTGGAGAGAGCCATCTCCCCCGCCCCCTCCTCCCCAGACTCGAAGTCCACAGCACAGCGGAGTAGCTAACGTTAGATTCAGATCAGAAGCCTGTGCTCACACAGAGCTCTGTACACTGACACGCATTCTTTTTCGGTATGTGTTTGTATATGTGTGTGTGTGTGTGTGTGTGTGTGTGTGCAGGGAGAGAGAGAGAAAGAGAGAGAGAGAGAGAACAAAAACATTTTAGAGTTGTCTTTTTCGTCAAGATATCGCATGTTGATACCACCACAGTCATGACGGCGGTTCTGTCTTGTCTCGTCATTATTATTGTTAACAGAGTTTACATTTCATGTGCATTTTCATATAGGCAGATATTAACGTTGAAGTATGGATTTGATTCGCACCGTAATTTTGTCGACGATATAGCTATTAGTATTACAAGAAGCTTTTTATGGTTCTTTCAATCATAGATTTCTCATTTGTTATCCAAACAATGTCAAACTTGGCACTGCACACACTCTTGCCCCTAACAGGAAACCTGTCTAGTCTGAACGGTTTGAGAAAGATGTGAGTAACAAAGAGACTGACTGTAGCGCAATAGATAGCCTATTGAATGAAAATGAAACTTGATGATACAGAAGACAAACCATTTTGTGGAATGATGCATCATCATTGCACCAATGTGACTCAAAAACAGTTTCTGGTAGTCTCCCTATGAGCAGGACCACGCTCTGTCTGGAGCTGGTTGGGCTTTGCATGTGTTTGGATTCTGAAACTTCAGTTTTAAATTTGGGAATTGTCCTTTGTTTGTCCAAAGTCAAAGACAGTCCAAAGTAGTGCTGCTTTGGACCTTTTTGTGGGGTAGAGGTGTATTTCACATTGTAGCTGCCAGAGCTCCGCTGCTTTCTTCGACCCCCTCTGTCTCTGGTCCTGCTGTGCTCACTCAGTGTGCAGTGTGAGGAGGGGGGGGGATGGCTAGCGGCTAGAGCGGCAAAAACCAGTATATGCTTCTTTTACAAATTAAAATATTACCGATAGATATTAAACGATAGCTTTTGCATCTCTAATCCCAACAAATAATAATACATTTTTTTAAAGGCGCCTTTCTCAGCACCCAAGGACGCCGTGCAGAGTATACGTAAGACATTTTAAAAACAGCCAAAAAATACTACACAACAATAACAGAAAAAGGCAGAGCATAGAGATTCAAGTGGAATTGGCAGTTTTAAACTGATGTGTTTTGTGTTGTGATTTGAAATGGGGAAATGAATCGACGTTTTTAAGTTGGGGTGGTGATGAGTTCCAGAGACGGGGAGCAGTTGTCCCGTTATGTCTCTTTGGAACTCCAGATCCACTACCCGACCTGGCAAACTTGCATAGGGCAGTTACAGCCGGTAGAGAGATGCAGAAGTGCCGTTCACCCTGTTACGGGTTGATGAACCACTGAAACGATTTTGGGAACATCATTTTAAGGTACAAAAAGTTCTCTGGTGTTGCTTTAATATCTGATGATGCATTGTGGTCATTGTTGGATTTAAAACAGTAAATATATTACATATTGGACCTTTAAAAAAACAAAAAAAAACAAACGATGATCTAACAAAAAATGCATTCATTTATCATTAACTTTAGATAGCTTTAGTCTTATATGATTTAACAGGAACGAGGAGGAGACAGTGTTGGGATTTATAATAACATGTATAACTGTCTGTATGGATCATAGTATCAAGGTTGAGTTACATATAATAGCACGTTTGGGCACCGGGTAATCAGATGTTTTATCTGCTGAATATAACATTTGACAAATCAACCAGATTTAATTGACAAAGCACATCATGGCTGCACTCCATCTGCATTTGAGTCATCTTTTAGTCTGACATGTTTAATATGAAAATAGTTATTTATTTCAAAATGATCTGTTAATGTTATGCAGGCTTGTCATCGTTTTCAATAAATAGTTAAACCTTTGTTCTGAAGCAGGTTCTGGACTTAACAGACTCTCCTCACAGAAAAAGTTTTTTTTTTATTTGTATTTCCATAATTATAAATACAGTGATTTATTTTTAAGGTGTGTTTTAGTCATTTTTAAATGATCTTTGTAAAAGAGGGGTGTAATCTTAAAACTAAAAGAAGAAAGAAATGGAGGAACCAACACTGCTTTTGATTTACAGCCCGCCTACCCCGAAGTTATCATGTAAATAAGTGTAACAAGGGGGGATCTCTTCATTGTGAGTCATACTTGTGTTTCATCTTGCTATATTTATTTCCTTGGATGAAAGGAGAATGAGCGCACAACTGAAAAAAAGGTAAACACCTTGAGGAGCTGTAATTTTTGGTCTGGTGGAGAGAAGACTTACAGTACTTTAACCACTTCAAATGTCTCAGATGACCCCTAAACACATGTGAGCGAGCTCTAGGGTGGGTGAGTGCTGTCTGTGTGGCTACGATACCTGAAACAGTCTTTAGAGGCCCACAGTCTCTATGACTATACTCTGTCCCTGGTCTTTTGTTTGGAAGGAAATGCACAAATGCCCCCCCATAGCTAATTGAATCCCACCCAAATTATAAATGAACAATGTAGTTTGCCGTTTTTTTAGAAATAGGGTAATTTGAAAACAAACAAAAAGTTTATATTTATGAAGTGATTCAGAAGTCATTTCATCACTCCATCTACTCTGAAACGAATAAAGAAATAGGTACCCATCACGTAAAAATAACTACAGTATTGGTACCTAGTAGGTAAAAAACTAACCAGTATAATTTCTTTTTTAATTTCCTCCCAAATGTCCAGCTTATCCAGTAGGTTATACACCATGTAATAATAGAGTAGGTCCAAAATAACTACAGTACAGGTAAAAAAATAACTACAGTAAAAGTTCTTTGTAAGATCCCAATTATCAGCCCCTTATTCCATAACTTTAGCTTGATCCCTAGAACCTACATGTAAGTATATAAGTGTACATACTGTAGCAGTACACCATCATTTCCAAGTAATGCTGTAGGTTGTGGTCTGTAATCTAAAAATAAATACAGTCCCTGAAGTTTTGTAGGCAGGATTTAGACTGTGGATGACAGTAGCAATAGATGAAATGGCCCAAAAAAAGTTATCATGCTAATGTTAGTGGACTTAAAAAAGTATCAATTATTGAATCTGCTTATTTCTTCGGCTGATGGGTAAAGGTGTTTGTGTCTACCAGTGTTGTAGTTCTTGAGTACTTTGAAATTGGTTACCAGGAACGTACCCCTCCCTGCCCCCTTTACACACACTCCCAAGAAAATGAATGCGGGAAACAGGAGAAGCTCTGGCACAGACCACAAATGTGGTCTGTGGTCTGTGGCCTCGATACACTCTGGTCTTGGAGATGACTTTGTCTCGGTTTAGGTGGTCTCTACTACAAGTGATGTCATGTGATGGATACGTCGGACACTGCTGATTGGTTAGGGCAAAAGTAATCCCCACACTAAATGAGGATGTGAAATAAAATCCTTCTCAGTCTAGCAGATTATGCTAGTTTCTCCTCATACAGACTAAAAGCAATTTATAAAACAAAAAAGCAAAAATGACAACAACTAACATGTATAAATGAATGACTCTGTGCCTGTTTGGAACAAATAGGGACGTGATGTTTAAATTCCTTTAAGGCGTCTCTGTGCTGGCTGTCAACAGGATGAGTGGCTTCATAAAACCTAATGCCAACAGGGGCCGTGGTGATTCCACATGAGCTGCATCGATCTGAGCTGTCTAAGCACACAACTAGAATTGATAGAGCTGTAACACCATTTCTATCCAATTCAAGCTCTAAGTTTAGCCCAAGCCACCTGCTTAAAGGATGACTCATGCTGTCAATACTAGTGGGGAGAGATGCCCCCCCATGGTTAGCTACTGCTGGGATAGTAACCATTATTATGGCTGCAGTTTAATATCTGCGCCCCCCCACACGCACACACACACACAGTGAGAAGTAAAGAGAAATCCCTTTAATTTGACAGAGAACACAAGCCACATGTGTGTTGCATATTGCTGAATTGAAATCTTAACTGTCGACGTGACCTTTGACCAAGGGGAGGAGTTTGCATAGAAATCAAGGGTGTAGAGCAATTCTACTATCTGTAGCCTATCTGTTTATTTTAGTGCTGTCAGTAACAACGTTACATTTTTTTACTGCAAGATTAACGTTCTTTTTGACCTAGCAAACTTTGTAATTTTTTCACAAGCTGTTGCAACAACACCACAGTGGATCTAGCTAGACCGGAAAAAAAAACAAAAGGCACGCCACACACACTTTTTTGGGCTTACGAACTGGCCAAAGAGTAGTAACGTTATGTTTTGATTGGATGGGAAGCGTGACACGCCAAAATGGACGCCAATAAGATTCTGAATGGAAAGTTTAAAAGTAGCCAAATGTTCCATCGACAAGACCAAAATGATCTGTGTGTTTAGTTGTTGTGAACTGAGCTATCATCGCAGCACATCCAGTCTGAAATACCACTTGATGGACAAGCACACAACTGATGCGACCTCTCGCGACCCCCCGGCAAAGTAGTTTTTTCTCCCTTTTATTAACGGATAGTGTTACACTGTGTGAGAGATTATTTGCTCCAAGTGAGAATGTTAGAGTGCAATTGAACCCTACAGTAGGCTACATGCCAGTGTTGTTTTCAATTAAAAAAAACATTTGCACAAAGCAAGAAGCTCCATGTCCTTGTTGACCATGTTGATAAGAGCATTAAAATGAGAAAAAAACATTGGGACAAAAAGAAGTCAAGGGACATTTAGAATAGATAAAAACGTGCAATCAATTGTGAGTTAACTATGACATTATTGCAATTAATCACTATTAAATATTTTAATCGTTTGACAGCACTAGTTTATTTCATAAATCCTAGTTTGGCGCACGTGCCCGTTCATTATGCGCTGATTGCTTGGTTCCCAGTATTTTTACCACACAACTTTATCTAACTACAAGTGTCTGTGGCTCATCTAAAATTGTGCGAGTCCCCTTTTTTCGACTAGCCATCACACATCGAGGTAGTGATGTGTTCCAGGCGGGGAAGGCAGGCTGGATAAATGTACGCAACCGCCGGCAACAAAACAACGTGCTGGACATTGACCTTGTAGAAATATGAGGAACAGTTAACTATAGTCCTCAGAAATCCACCGGAGTTTAGAATGCCAAAAGAAAGGAAGCCCTAGGCAACCTATATCCGGTCTAAATAAGTGAGATATCTGTCTGTAAGTAAAGCTAACACATAACATCGGACATAATGTTAGATAGTGTCAGATCCCACAATCTTTCCATTATTCCTGCTGATTCCTCACATCTGTATTCACTTTTGTCTTCATGAAAGCCCAGTTTATAAGCCCAGTTTATAAGCCCAGAATATCTCCACACAGCAGCTTTTAGGCATTTTTATGCTGTTCGCTAGCAGACTGAATTGACAAGGAGGAACCTTCACGCAATACAAGTCAATGGAGAGCGCAGAGTTCTTTCCCCTCCTGGGGGTGCGGGACTTAAATACGCTCTGTCTTAGTACATTTGAGAAATGTGCACAAGGAAAGAAAGTCAAAGGGACATAACTGAAGTGCTACAAGGTAATTTACCCTCCACATCCTCAGAAGCTAGGGTGGCAGTGTCTGCCAGTACTGGTCACCAAAACAAGAGTCATAATCCACGAAAAGCTGGCCATTAAAGTACCAATTGAAGTACCTTAAGGAGGAGCATGAAATGAAAATGATCTTCCAAGAAATGAAGATGAAGGAGAGAGAGATGCCTCAAATATCACAACAATGCTTGAATCTGAAATACAAACACTATAGTTTATTAAATCATTTTGGATGTTTTTGGTGTTTCTTTAATATACCAGACAAATACCCCTACTTTTAAAATACAGTAATTTGCTCATTGCATTTGAAAATGTATCAGATCCAGATGACAAGGTAATGTAAAAAATGACATAATGCAAAAGCTTCTCTGTAGGCAAGTCCTTCTGTGTGGTCTGTTGTAAATGGTGGTCCATCTAGATTGTCATCTTCCCGTATCGGGGGATCTGGGCTTCCATGCTGTTTCAGGTAGTTGTAAAGAACGGCTGTTGCAATGATAACAGTGCAGCATCTTCTTGGTTGGAATCTAAGTGTTTTTTGAAGGCATTGAAAGCGACTCTTCCAAACCCCAAACATGTGTCTACTAGTTCCCTAGTACGCATATGAGCCTGGTTGTAGCGCCTTTGCTCAGTTGTTGTTGGGTGCAAGTAAGGTGTAAACAGAAAATTCTTCTGAGCATACCCACTGTCACCAAGCAATATTCCCTTGTGACCTCCTCATTAAAACTGAGAACACAGAGATGAGTTACTGCAGATCCCGGAATCATAAGTTGCTCCTTTCCAACGTGCAACAATATTTAAAAACTGTATTTGGGGAGTGCATTTTATGGAAATATGGTTTCCATCTATGCAGCCTACAACTCCCAGGAAGTTCCCATATTCATAGAACTTTACCTTGTAGTTTGCCTGAGTTGCCGCATCAGGAACGTTTATGTTATGTCTTCTCAATTCACAAATAGCCAATGACTTTACATACTGTAGGTTTACTGACACCACATAAGTCCCTAGTTTTTCTGTTAAAGGTGCAAAAATTGTAAAGTTATGAGCACCTGCAGACAAACTGCTACAGGCCGTCCTATTTGGGTAACAAATGTAAGCCTTGGTTCCAAAAGTGAAATAAGATCCACAGCATTTACTTTGTGGATTCAAAAACAATCTCCAAAACTAATTTCATAAGAGCAATGCAATGGGTCCCTTCTGTGAGCAAGAACTGGCCTACCTGGTGGTATTTGTTGTTCTTCATTGACATACTCCAATTATTCCATGTGTCTTCTTTAACAAACAACTTTAACCTGAAGTCAAACCTTCTTCCTCGTTAAATTCAGGCTTTAATTTAGTCCTGAAGTATCTCTAATCTTCTCTCAGGAAATCAGCTTAGTTTCTCCAGGACTAGGCCAAGTCTAGGACTATTTTACAACATGACCAAGAAAGTAGATTTCTGTTAGTCAGCGTTAAAAGACCTTTTCAGTCTAGGATTAGCTTTAATCGCTGTCTGGGAAACCGCCCCACTGAGGCTTTGACCAATAGTTGTCAGAAGTTGCATGTGACCCGCAGATTAATTGCAAAGTTTAACCTTGATATTAGTGTGAAATAATTCAGATAAATCTCTATGGAGAGTTAGGGTTAGGCAATTCAATTTTCTGTTCATATGAATGCTGCATGTTAAAATCATTTGATAGAGTCAGTCACGGCTACTGGAAAAGCGGAAGAACTTGAAAAGCGGTGAAGGCTGCTACAGAGCTCTGCCGTATCATCGGCAGTTGGTAGTTGAGTTACACCGAGAACGGGGAGGTTTGACCTGGGTACAGGGCACCGCGAGCTTGCGTTTGTTTTGGCTGACATGGCGATTAAGATTAGGCGTCAAACAGTGAGCATTACGCGTTGAAGACAGTTAAGTTTAGTTAAGTTTAGGAAAAAGATCGTGGTTTGGATTAAAACTAGGGCTGTCAAACGATTAACATTTTTTAGTTGATTAATCGCATAGTAATGGTGAGTTAACTCACGATTAATCGCATTTTTAAAATTCTATTTCAAATCCACTCCAATTGAAGTTGAATGAGATTATCAAATGTAATGACACATTGTCATTCATACCAAATGTACATAATAAGTAAAAACTAGACCAATTGAGCTCAACTTGCTGTGTCTTGAGTTCAGCAGTATTAGGTGGGTATGTTTGAAGTGGCCAACACTTTGCGACATTTAGCAAGTCTACCGTCAAATGCACTGTTTTGTAGAGACATGTGGACTGAGGTTGAATACTATGAGCCGTGCACGGACGGTGTTCGAATGGTAGCTGTTTCGAAGCTGCAAACATATTTCTAGCACTGTCTGTGTTCAGCGTGCTCACTTTCTCTTCAATGTTCCACTGACCCGCCACATCCATAAAATGACTGCGCAACGTCAGCATATGCCTCTCATCGTTCTCATTACAGTCAATGCATGCGAATGCAGCTTCCACTCCTGATCGATGTAATGAGCTGTACTCCAAGATAGCTATGATACACTTAGCGATGTCCAATAGTCACCAGTAAGCGCGACAGAAGCTGTGTTGTCCAAATTCGTAGCTAGGGTGCCTTCTCTGTGTCATACCACTCGTGTATCCTGGACATGACTGTGGCCCGATGGGCAACTCGTACGTGAGGTCACGGAGGCAATCCGGATATCACGGAGACCTTCGTCTTCCACTATATAAACTGGTCTGCATGCTGGGGCTATCCATTTAGCTATAGCTGGGTCAGTTTACTGGAGGTCGACGTATCCATCGATCTGCTTCTAAAACGGCTGTCAAGGGTAATTTGTCGTACGTTACCGGAAGCAGAGCTTACGCTGGGATCCGTGTGCTTGGCTTGCAAGTGATA
>NC_045742.1:25639508-25655477 GCF_008692095.1 Etheostoma spectabile
GATGTACTTCGGTGATAACTAAACTCAGCTCGACAAATGCTACATATACCTTTTGTTTTGTCAAGTGTACTATCTGGCAAAGTTTTGAAAATAAACTTCCCATCCATTATCCGTTCTCAAATGACATACCTGGAAACTAAGGTTAAAAAAATCAAAAAAGATAAGCGAACAGACCATGTAGCCACTTTCGGACAATTCTATTGCAGAGTCAAAAGAGTTAACTCATTATTGGCCAACAGTCATGCGGTCAGGGCACTACAGCAGTGCTTGTCTCATTTATATATGCTTAATTGCATCAGAGATGACTTGTACTGACTATGTGTGGGTGTTAAAAAGGCCACTTTACAAGCTACAGCGTGTGGTATTTCCTGGTTGGAAAGACTATTTGAATGATATAAGGCTCCATATCTTGATGATGCTCTGATGAAATATCTGTCAAATGAAAAGACCCAGCTGTTATTCTTGTAACGCAGATGGCATTGTATCGTCTTGCTGTGAATGTGAAGACGCACAGTGTGCCAGGGAGGGTTTCCATACACAGGAAACAACGTCTGACACTCCTGAAATGGATACATGTCAAAAGCAGGCACACGCAGCTGTTGCTGCGGTTTACAGCCAAATTCACAGCAATATAGGGGGTGCGGAAAGACTGTAGTGGATGCAAAGATTGTATTTATGTTCTGGAGAGGAACCAAATTCATTTCTAAGAGATTCAAGTGAGGGTATTTGGACCTAAAAATGTTTTTTTCTTTGTAAAATATTTTTTAGCCGATGGCTAATGCAGCCTATAATTCACATGTGTGTGACATTTGCGTCCAAAGCGACACACAGACTCACAGGGGCATGATTTATGCTGGCTGCCACTGTTTATGGGCTTCTCTCAGGTGGAACAATGTCACTTCCTGCACACTGCTGTGCTGCTAATTGGCGCTTTGCATATCTAACGAGGCTAATACAGCCACCACTTCACCACATCACTCCAGAGCATGAGGGAAAATAGGACAGAAGGTGTATGTGCATGTGTGTGTGTGTGTGTGTGATGCCAGAAAGAGTACCATCCCTGTTCCCTGGGACCACACTTCTATTTCTATTTCTCCCAGTTTCAGGGTTTCTGGTTACCAAGTCAAATTTAACACTTTAAAGACCATTAGAATTAAATTTAAGACTACTGGTATCACACCATACAAAAAAGAAAAGGAAATGGAGAGGCATAAAATGAATTTCATGTTGCATAAAAGCTTCAAATACGATGTTGGTAACTGACTCAAACCAAAGCCCTAGCCTATGGTACCCATGCGGAAGGAGATTTGCGCAATAATACGAAAGCTGATTGGCTGCATATAAGTTGCATGTTGGTCTCATTTTTTGTCAATAATACAGCGAATTACATTTGGGCTCGCAAAAGAAAGAACTACAATACCACGAAATAAAAAACAAAAAAAAACAACTTTCTAAGTGTTAGAGAGCCTTAGAGGTAGGGGTACATAGACGTAGGAAAATTAAGACCTGTTAAAACTGATAAGACCTAGAAAAAACCTGAAGATTTAAGACCTAAAGTTGTGAATTTGAAAATATGGACTTTTTTTTTAGAGTTGCTCTTTAGAGTTTGCTCTTTAGAGTTGCTTATCGTCTCCTCCACTTTTTCTTTTATGGACTTTGCTCTTGTTTTTTCCTCTCTGTTCTCTCTGTCTCTGGCCGTCGTTCTCTCCATCCCCAAGGCAAAATGAGACAAAGGCTTTACCAGGTTAGAGTATTTTTGCCTTAATAGCATCCAGACCAGACAGCTGTGTCTCCCATAAGGAGGAGAAGAGAACAAGGACGAAAACTAAAATTCAGAAATTGAATTAAAAAACCATTGTCCACGAAAAGAGAGTGAGCAGAAGGCAAAGCTCTCCATCTACCGGTCAGTGTTCCTTTCTACCCTCCACTATGGTCATGAAGGCTGGGTCATGACCAAAAGAACAGAAATGGGTTTCCTAAGGAGGGGGGCTGGCGTCTCCCTCAGAGATAGGGTGAGGAAGTTCAGTCATCGAGAGGAGCTCGGAGTAGAGCCGCTGCTCCTTCGCGTCAAAAGGAGCCAGTTGAGGTGGGCATCTGTAAGGATTCCTCCTGGGGCCTCCTAGGGAGGTGTTCCAAGCACATCCAGCTGGAAGGCAGGCCTCGGGGAAGACCCAGGTGGCGGGATTATAACTCCAACCTGGCTGGGAACACCTCGGGATCTCCAGTCGGAGCTGGTTGATGTGGCTTGGGAAAGGGAAGTTTGGGGTACCTGTGGAGCTGCTGGCCCAGCGACCCAATCACCGATAAGCGGATGAAGAGATGGATGGAATTAAGAAGAAGAGAAAAATTTAAAATAATGACAAAACACACACAAAACCTGCATTATACGAAAAATGCAAACTACCGTGGTTTGTCTTTTGGCTGTACCCAGCTCTAGTCTGACACAAAGGAAAGGTTGAAATTGTCTATGTAATTAGAGACGTCCCCATGTTTTATAGAACCTGTGGGTGTAAAGCCCTTGATGGTGTGCCTTTTTTTTAATTTTCATAAAAGAAAAGATGTGTTTAATCAGGGAAATGAATAAAGGGGCATTTGAAGACTTCACCTCAGAAAATGAAACGTGTGATAATGCAATGCTTGTGTGAGAGAGGGGTACTGTAGGCGGAGAACACTGAAACAAAACAGTATAAGGAGAGGTAGAAATTGTCAGTTCCAAGACATCTGAAAGGACAGAACAGCAGTGTGTTGCCAAGGATCCAGGTGATGAGTGACCACCACCAACTCAAGCGGGAAAAACCAATAAGATACATCTTTGATGGACTACACTCAAATTTCAGTTTATGCAACTTGGGTTTATTTTTGTAGCGAAGGAGCAGCGGCTCTACTCCAAGCTCTCTCGGAGACTGAACTTCTTCACCCTATCTCTAGGGCGACCCCCTCCTGAGGAAACCCATTTCTCGTTCTTTGGTCATGACCCAGCCTTCATTACCATAAGTGAGGGTAGAAAGGAACACTGATTGATGAAAAAAGTTGAACATCGACATTCTCGTCCCTCCCCCTTTCTGCTTAAAGCACAAACTGTCTCCTAAACCCTCCCCCACAAAGGAGAACAATGAGTCTGCGTGAGTAGTGATTGACACGCAGTTAGACACCCCCCGGCCTTGATTGGTGCATCTGAACAGGGAGTGTGGATTTTTGCAAATAGCACTACAGGCTGTAGGTGGTGCCAGAGGAGCCTTGTTTCTAGAGATGCCCGAGATCTTAGCAATAATTGGTGAGCTCAGTTGCAATATAAAAGTAATGCCCTTTTTTTGCCAAACTACATTCAAACTTGGGGGGGAAAAATTCTGATGTTTGTGAAATAAGTTAGAAACATTGTCACTCTGTGATTACAGCGAGCCCTGTTGCCTTATCAGGAAGTAACATGTGGTGCTGAATGATAACCATGACACTAAACCATCTGAGAAGAAAAGTGGGAAATCATGGGATTTGACACCGTGCATTTCCATTGTTTTCTGCACTTTAGGGACTTGCGACAAAGAATAAAAATTCTTAAAAGTCAAGTTATACAGAGAGGAAAAAATGCATCAAACCAATTTGTAAATGCCCTAACGATGCTTCAGGGTCAGATCACACACCAGATCTAGTGAGTGTTCAGAGATGCTTAAGCCACATTAATAATATACAAATTAAGTTTAGCAGAAACCTAGAGCCATTACAAATGAAACAGACACCAGTATAGTGTTCAGTCCATGGCAGCAGACGCACTTTGTCCCCTTCTTTCCTTGTGCCATGTATGTTTGCTTTATGCTACCACATTCAGTCAATTCATCCACCCATCCCTTTCTCTTACACAGCTTCAACTCTCCCTATTCCCTGCCTTCTGTCTATCCTACTCTTCCCTTGTGCTATCATCGGTCCATCTGTTCTGCCTCCCTCCCCCCCTTCCCCCCCCCACCTTCCTGTCAATGCTGTCTGTTGCCATTACTCTCCTGCTCCTATACATTACAGCTGCTGTCAGTCGTGAGAGCAGACCCGGCTCATGTGCATTTCTGCCCTCCATCGTCAAGGTGATCTGATCCCAGATCCCGCCCAAAGTGGATCGAGCCTGCAGTCAGGAGCTGTGTTCAAAACGTTCCCTATCAAGAAATAGTGTCCTAGTGGGTGCGCCATTTTGTAGTGGTGTGGAATTCCCACAAACATCATTCACTATATATTCCACTATAAATAACCACAATGCACAGTAATTTGAGTGTACACTGTACAATACTGTATACCTACATTTTACCTTATAACACACTGTGGTTGTCCTTTCCCGGTGGAGAAGAAGCAGAAGCACCTACAAAAAGAAGTAAAAATACTCAATGCAGAAAAATCCTACTTTACAAACTGGAAATGATCCGAACAGTTTGTGTTTAATGGTCTAATCATTTCAGCTGGACTGGTAGGCCTATATATGTTTGTAGTTCATTAATAAAACATTGATTTTATAAACTACATGTGTTTTGTAGAAACATGTGTTTTTTTTTTTTCACATCACTCGTTTTCTTACTGTTGTTCAATATAAAGAACAACTCCTCCAACCATACCGCCTATAGCCCGTTGTCCCTGCCCTCTTATACAACCACATCTAAACCAAGTCAGTCGTGGTTTGAAGTTGATGGTTGCAATTTAAAGACGTCTTGAACATTGTAAAACAGTTGTGTCTTAATGACTACTCAAGCGCTTTTACACAGTACGTACTGTACATAGGTCACCATTCACACACTGGGGCTGCTGTAGGAGGTGCCACCTGCTGTCAGAAACCCTCACACACATTTACCCTCTGATGCGCAGGCAACCGCTTTACCACTGAGCCACAGCCACCACCACGTTATGTTAGGCACTACTGCTAGAAACTACCAGTTAAGTTTAGTAAAAAATCTGGTTAGGGTAAGGGTGGTGGGTTAGTGGTGCTC
Source organism: Etheostoma spectabile (assembly GCF_008692095.1). Lineage (NCBI taxonomy): Eukaryota > Metazoa > Chordata > Actinopteri > Perciformes > Percidae > Etheostoma > Etheostoma spectabile. The sequence goes on from NC_045742.1 coordinate 25,644,467, forward strand.
ATTAAGTTAAAAACAAACTCATTTGTTTTTATTTTATTTGTGGCACTTTCCCCACCTCAACCTGGTGTGATAAAGTATTTATGGACTTAACTAATCATTGCACCTACAATAATGTAGCTGTCCTCAATTTAATTATCCTGTACATCTCATCTGTGGTTGTTCTGCATCCACCGTGTGTGATGTGTGTCTTAGGTGTGTGTGTGCGTCAGGGGAACGGAGCAGCCCCGCCCGCTGCAGAGAGCCGACGGGACTGAAAAGCAGCAAGTTTCAGCGACTTTGTAGTGAAAAAAACGTTAAAGCATACATTGAATGTAAAATGCGTAATGTTGGCAAACGTCTCTCGTGTGCGTTTTGTTGGATAATGTGAGATGTTAAGTCACACGCGTTCGTCTTCATATCAGAAACAAGGAATGAATTTGACTCGTTCACACTCCCGATTGGTCAGTGGCTGCACGTGGGACTGCTGGGATTGTCCGAGTAATGAAAATGCGATAGGGGGCCCTGATTGGTCCGGCCAGTAAGCAACTGGGTACCTCCGCTTACCGTAGTTACGCGTCTGAATACTACATACTCAGTGGCTACCAGTCAACGTGGCAGGTAGATGACAGTGTTACCGCCCATTGCAAAATTCCCCCGCATTTGGCAGGTGGGCGGGTGTTTAATTCAGGCCTGATCGTCCGTCACTGGGAAGGATGGAAGACCAGATCAATGTTTTGTCTTTTTATTTTGTTTAAGATTATGTTTGGGCATTTTTAGGCATTTGACAGGGCAGTGAGCTATCTGGGCGCCAAGTTTCACCTTTGACGTAAAATTCTTCTATCTCAGCTGGGTCCTCTTCTCACTGATTGTTCCTCATCAGCTGATTCTTCATCTCATCAAACTTCCACATTTCAGCTTACATTCTACCTCTTCTGTTGATTCTTCCATCATAGGTGCACAGCTCCACTTCTGATACTCTTCATACCAGCTTAGGTTCTACCTCATCATCAGTTCATAAAATTCCTTTAATTTCTAGTCATCTTCCATTTTGCTGCAGGCAATGTGGGGGCGTCTTCAGAGGGCAAAGTAGCATCTGGTCTGTATGTTGGATCATAACTCATCATCATAATCTTCCTCCTTCTGACCTCAGTGGTTAGATGGTGCCTGCCAATTGGAAGGTTGGCGGGTAGATCCCTGGCCCTGTAGTCCCAGTTGAAGGGTCCTTGGGCAAGACATGAACCCTCGAGTTGCCCCATGTGCTGCACCATGGAGTGAATGTGTGTGAGTGTGTATAGGTGGCAGGTGGCACCTTGTACGGCAGCCCCGGCACAGTGTATGAGATGTGTGTGAATGATGAATATTTCCTGTATGATGTAAAAGCGCTTTGAGTAGTTGTTGACACTAGAAAAGCGCTATATAAATACAGTACATTTAACAGGAGTTATAAATTCAGTAAAACACCCATGATCCAATCAAATTACTATTATTATATCATTACTGTTTTATCATTAAGAGCTTTGTGTAAACAAACACCATTTTCCGAGCATTTGATGAATAAAAAGACATATTTTGATGGCAAAGATTTGATGGGGTCAGAAAGACCCCAGGAAAACACAAGAGTTAAGATTGAAACTCCCATTAGCTAAATCTACTGGCTTGTCTGATATTTGATAGAATATTTACTGTAAAAACTCACAGCAAAAAACACTGACATCATATAACTGCATGACAGGGCTTTATGAGTGATGAAGTCTGCCGCTGCTTTTGTGAACTGTGATGTGATAAATGCTGATATCACATCTTCTTGTGTGCAGCACTGACTGATGATGTCACAGCCGCTAATGGCCCGTATTAATATCAGCGGCAGGGCGCCTCCCTTAGTGTAATGGGGCTGATAATGATGATGATAGTTTCAACACAGAGTGACAGCAGCAGCCAGCTGTAAATGATGATCCAGCAACTCCGGGGGTCTTTATCCTATTCCCCGCAGGAAATATTTACCCATAATCCCCCAGGGACCTGCAGGTGACTGTACACATATACAGTGAAACAGTAAATTGAGATTTCAAATTTGTTGATTCCAGGAAAGGCGCTGCTTGTTGCATCTTTTCTCCGAAAAGATGGAAATACTGTTTGCACTGTCAGGAGGATAAACAGGATTAAATATTCAGTTTACTAAGGTTGCTGAATAAAAATCTGGCCATAGATTTGAAATACTGGTAATGCTTTAGATTACAGCCCACAATGTGGAGGGTAATTACCCCGGGATAAGGGTGTACCAGTACATTACCTACCAATACTTGTGTGCCTGAGCATCACTTCTGTTCTCCCTGCTGAATCATTATATAGGCTATATGGACTTGAGTGAAAACCCAAGATTTATTACATTACCTGTAAAAGGTTTAAACTACAACTTGTTGTTGTGACAGAAACCAATTGATTCAGACAGATGAGATATTAATAAATGAACAAGGACATGCATAATAGCCTACGATACAGTGTGTTTACGATCCAAAACACTTAAAATTTCTGAGAACATAAAACACTTTTACAACACAAAAGGGTGATAATGTAATACTGACAGCTAGTGTTATAATAGTTACTGCAGTGCAAATTCAAAATACTGGAGAGAGCCATCTCCCCCGCCCCTCCTCCCAGACTCGAAGTCCACAGCACAGCGGAGTAGCTAACGTTAGATTCAGATCAGAAGCCTGTGCTAACACAGAGCTCGTACACTGACACGCATTCTTTTTCGGTATGTGTTTGTATATGGGTGTGTGTGTGTGTGTGTGTGTGTGCAGGGAGAGAGAGAGAAAGAGAGAGAGAGAGAGAACAAAACATTTTAGAGTTGTCTTTCGTCAAGATATCGCATGTGATACCACCACAGTCATGACGGCGGTTCTGTCTTGTCTCGTCATTTATTGTTAACAGAGTTTACATTTCATGTGCATTTTCATATAGGCAGATATTAACGTTGAAGTATGGATTTGATTCGCACCGTAAATTTGTCGACGATATAGCTATTTGTATTACAAGAAGCTTTTTATGGTTCTTTCAATCATAGATTTCCATTTGTTATCCAAACAATGTCAAACTTGGCACTGCACACACTCTTGCCCTAACAGGAAACCTGTCTAGTCTGAAACGGTTTGAGAAAGATGTGAGTAACAAAGAGAAGACTGTAGCGCAATAGATAGCCTATTGAATGAAAATGAAACTTGATGATACAGAAGACAAAACCATTTTGTGGAATGATGCATCATCATTGCACCAATGTGACTCAAAAACAGTTTCTGGTAGTCTCCCATGAGCAGGACCACGCTCTTGTCTGAGCTGGTGGGGCTTTGCAGTGTTTGGATTCTGAAACTTCAGTTTTAATTTGGGAATTGTCCTTGTTTGTCCAAAGTCAAAGACAGTCCAAAGTAGTGCTGCTTTGGACCTTTGTGGGGTAGAGGTGTATTTCAATGTAGCTGCCAGAGCTCCGCTGCTTTCTTCGACCCCCTCTGTCTCTGGTCCTGCTGTGCTCACCAGTGTGCAGTGTGAGGAGGGGGGGGGAGGCTAGCGGTGAGCGGCAAAAACCAGTATAGCTTCTTTTACAAATTAAAAATTAACGATAGATATTAAACGATAGCTTTTGCATCTCTAATCCCCAACAAATAATATACATTTTTTTAAAGGCGCCTTTCTCAGCACCCAAGGACGCGTGCAGAGTATACGTAAGACATTTTAAAAACAGCAAAAAATAATACACAACAATAACAGAAAAAGGCAGAGCATAGAGATTCAAGTGGAATTGGCAGTTTTAAACTGATGTGTTTGTGTTGTGATTGAATGGGGAATGAATCGACGTTTTTAAGTTGGGGTGGTGATGAGTTCCAGAGACGGGGACAGTTGTCCCGTTATGCTCTTTGGAACTCCAGATCCACTACCGACCTGGCAAACTGCATAGGGCAGTACAGCCGGTAGAGAGATGCAGAAGTGCCGTTCACCTGTTACGGGTTGATGAACCACTGAAACGATTTGGGAACATCATTTAAGTACAAAAAGTTCTCTGGTGTTGCTATATCTGATGATGCATTGTGGTCATTGTTGGATTTAAAACAGTAAATATATACATATTGGACCTTTAAAAAACAAAAAAAAACAAACGATGATCTAACAAAAAATGCATTCATTTATCATTAACTTTAGATAGCTTTAGTCTTATATGATTTAACAGGACGAGGAGGAGACAGTGTGGGATTTATAAACATGTAAACTGTCTGTATGGATCATAGTATCAAGGTGAGTTACATAATAGCACGTTTGGGCACCGGTAATCAATGTTTATCTGCTGAAATAACATTTGACAAATCAAACGAGTTAATGACAAAGCACATCATGGCTGCACTCCATCTGCATTTGAGTCATCTTTTAGTTGACATGTTTAATATGAAAATAGTTATTATTTCAAAATGATCTGTTATGTTATGCAGGCTTGTTATCGTTTTCAATAAATAGTTAAACCTTTGTCTGAAGCAGGTTCTGGACTAACAGACTCTCCTCACAGAAAAAGTTTTTTTTTATTTGTATTTCCATAATTATAAATACAGTGATTTATTTTTAAGGTGTGTTTTAGTCATTTTTAAATGATCTTTGTAAAGAGGGTGTATCTTAAAACTAAAAGAAGAAGAATGGAGGAACCAACACTGCTTTTGATTTACAGCCCGCCTCCCGAAGTTATCATGTATAGTGTAAACAAGGGGGATCTCTTCATTGTGAGTCATACTGTGTTTCATCTTTCTATATTTTCCTTGGATGAAAGGAGAAGAGCGCCCAACTGAAAAAAAGGTAAAACACTTGAGAGAGCTGTAATTTTTGGTCTGGTGGAGGAAGACTTACAGTACTTTAACCACTTAAATGTCTCAGATGACCCTAAACACATGTGAGCGAGCTCTAGGGTGGGTGAGTGCTGTCTGTGTGGCTACGATAACTGAAACAGTCTTTAGAGGCCCACAGTCTCTATGACTATAATCGTCCTGGTCTTTTGTTTGGAAGGAAATGCACAAATGCCCCCCATAGCTAATTGAATCCCACCCAAATTATAAATGAACATGTAGTTTGCCGTTTTTTTAGAAATAGGGTAATTTGAAAACAAACAAAAAGTTTATATTTATGAAGTGATCAGAAGTCATTTCATCACTCCATCTACTCTGAAACGAATAAAGAAATAGGTACCCCATCACGTAAAAATAACTACAGTATTGGTACCTAGTAGGTAAAAAACTAACCAGTATAATTTCTTTTTAATTTCCCCAAATGTCCAGCTTATCCAGTAGGTTATACACCATGTAATAATAGAGTAGGTCCAAAATAACTACAGTACAGGTAAAAAAATAACTACAGTAAAAGTTCTTTGTAAGATCCCAATTATCAGCCCCTTATTCCATAACTTTAGCTTGATCCCTAGAACCTACATGTAAGTATATAGTGTACATACTGTAGCAGTACACCCATCATTTCCAAGTAATGCTGTAGGTGTGTGCTGTAATCTAAAAATAAATACAGTCCCTGAAGTTTTGTAGGCAGGATTTAGACTGTGGATGACAGTAGCAATAGATGAAATGGCCCAAAAAAAGTTATCATGCTAATGTTAGTGGACTTAAAAAAGTCAATTATTGAATCTGCTTATTTCTTCGGCTGAGGGTAAGGTGTTTGTGTCTACCAGTGTTGTAGTTCTTGAGTACTTTGAAATTGGTTACCAGGAAAGTAACCCTCCCTGCCCCCTTACACACACTCCCAAGAAAATGAATGCGGGAAACAGGAGAAGCTCGCACAGACCAAAATGTGGTCTGGGTCTGTGGCTCGTACACTCTGGTCTTGGAGATGACTTTGTCTCGGTTTAGGTGGTCTCTTACTACAAGTGATGTCATGTGATGGAGTACGTCGGACACTGCTGATTGGTTAGGGCAAAAGTAATCCCCACACTAAATGAGGATGTGAAATAAAATCCTTCTCAGTCTAGCAGATTATGCTAGTTTCTCCTCATACAGACTAAAAGCAATTTATAAAACAAAAAAGCAAAAATGACAACAACTAACATGTATAAATGAATGACTCTGTGCCTGTTTGGAACAAAGGGACGTGATGTTAATTCCTTTAAGGCGTCTCTGTGCTGGCGTCAACAGGATGGTGGCTTCATAAAACCTAATGCCAACAGGGGCCGTGGTGATTCACATGAGCTGCATCGATCTGAGCTGTCTAAGCACACAACGAATTGATAGAGCTGTAACAACATTCTATCCAATTCAGCTCTAAGTTTCGCCAAGCCACCTGTTAAAGGATGACTCATGCTGTCAATACTAGTGGGGAGAGATGCCCCCCCATGGTGCTACTGCTGGGATAGTAACCATTATTATGGCGCAGTTTATCTCGCGCCCCCCACACGCACCACACACACACAGTGAGAAAGTAAGAGAAATCCCTTAATTGACCGAGAACACAAGCCACATGTGTGTTGCATATTGCTGAATGAAATCTTAACTGTCGACGTGACCTTTGACCAAGGGGAGGAGTTTGCATAGAAATCAAGGGTGTAGAGCAATTCTACTACTGTAGCCTATTGTTATTTAGTGCGTGTCAGTAACACGTTACATTTTTTTACGCAAGATTAACGTTCTTTTTGACCTAGCAACTTTGTAATTTTTCACAAGCTGTTGCAACAACAACCACAGTGGATCTAGCTAGACCGGAAAAAAAAAACAAAAGGCACGCCACACACACTTTTTGGGCTTACGAACTGGCCAAAGAGTAGTAACGTTATGTTTTGATTGGATGGGAAGCGTGACACGCCAAAATGGACGCCAATAAGATTCTGAATGGAAAGTTTAAAAGTAGCCAATGTTCCATCGACAAGACCAAAATGATCTGTGTGTTTAGTTGTTGTGAACTGAGCTATCATCGCAGCACATCAGTCTGAATACCACTTGATGGACAAGCACACAACTGATGCGACCTCTCGCGAACCCCCGGCAAAGTAGTTTTTCTCCCTTTATTAACGGATAGTGTTACACTGTGTGAGAGATTATTTGCTCCAAGTGAGAATGTTAGAGTGCAATTGAACCTACAGTAGGCTACATGCCAGTGTTGTTTTCAATTAAAAAAACATTTGCACCAAAGCAAGAAGCTCCATGTCCTTGTTGACCATGTTGATAAGAGCATAAAATGAGAAAAAAACATTGGGACAAAAGAAGTCAGGGACATTTTGAATAGATAAAAACGTGCAATCAATTGTGAGTTAACTATGACATTATTGCATAATCACTATTAAATATTTTAATCGTGTGACAGCACTAGTTTATTTCATAAATCCTAGGGCGCACGTGCCGTCATTATGGCTGATTGCTTGGTTCCAGTATTTTTACCACACAACTTTATCTACTACAGTGTCGTGGGCTCATCTAAAATTGTGCGAGTCCCCTTTTTCGACTAGCCATCACACATCGAGGTAGTGAGTGTTCCAGGCGGGAAGGCAGGCTGGATAATGTAAGCAAACCGCCGGCAACAAAAACAACGTGCTGGACATTGACCTTGTAGAAATATGAGGAACAGTTAACTATAGTCCTCAGAAATCCACCGGAGTTTAGAATGCCAAAAGAAAGGAAGCCCTAGGCAACCTATATCCGGTTAAATAAGGGAGATATCTGTCTGAAGTAAAGCTAACACATAACATCGGCATAATGTTAGATAGTGTCAGATCCCACAATCTTTCCATTATTCCTGCTGATTCCTCACATCTGTATTCACTTTTGTCTTCATGAAACGCCAGTTTAAAGCCCAGTTATAAGCCCAGAATATCTCCACCAGCAGTTTAGGCATTTTTATGCTGTGCTAGCAGACTGAATTGACAAGGAGGAACCTTCACGCAATACAAGTCAATGGAGAGCGCAGAGTTCTTTCCCCTCCTGGGGGTGCGGGACTTAAATACGCTCTGTCTAGTACATTTGAGAAATGTGCACAAGGAAAGAAAGTCAAAGGGACATAACTGAAGTGCTACAAGGTAATTTACCTCCACATCCTCAGAAGCTAGGGGGCAGTGTCTGCCAGTATGGTCACCAAAACAAGAGTCATAATCCACGAAAAGCTGGCCATTAAAGTACCAATTGAAGTACCTTAAGGAGGAGCATGAAATGAAAATGATCTTCCAGAAATGAAGATGAAGGAGAGAGAGATGCCTCAAATATCACAACAATGCTTGAATCTGAAATACAAACACTATAGTTTATTAAATCATTTTGGATGTTTTGGTGTTTCTTTAATATACCAGACAAATACCCCTACTTTTAAAATACAGTAATTTGCTCATTGCATTTGAAAATGTATCAGATCCAGATGACAAGGTAATGTAAAAAATGAACATATGCAAAAGCTTCTTGTAGGCAAGTCCTTCTGTGTGGTCTGTTGTAAATGGGGGTCCATCTAGATTGTCATCTTCCCGTATCGGGGATCTGGGCTTCCATGCTGTCAGGTAGTTGTAAAGAACGGCTGTTGCAATGATAACAGTGCAGCATCTTCTTGGTTGGAATCTAAGTGTTTTGAAGGCATTGAAAGCGATCTTCCAAACCCCAAACATGTGTCTACTAGTTCCCTAGTACGCATATGAGCCTGGTTGTAGCGCCTTTGCTCAGTTGTTGTGGGTGCAAGTAAGGTGGGAAACAGAAAATTCTTCTGAGCATCCCCACTGTCACCAAGCAATATTCCCTGTGACCTCTCATTAAAAATGAGAACACAGAGATGAGTTACTGCAGATCCCGGATCATAAGTTGCTCCTTTCCAACGTGCAACAATATTTAAAAACTGTATTGGGGAGTGCATTTTATGGAAATATGGTTTCCATCTATGCAGCCTACAACTCAGGAAGTTCCATATTCATAGAACTTTACCTTGTAGTTTGCCTGAGTTGCGCATCAGGAACGTTTATGTTATGTCTTCTCAATTCACAAATAGCCAAGACTTTACATACTGTAGTTACTGACACCACATAAGTCCCAGTTTTTCTGTTAAAGGTGCAAAAATGTAAAGTTATGAGCACCTGCAGACAAACTGCTACAGGCCGTCCTATTTGGGTAACAAATGTAAGCCTTGGTTCCAAGTGAAATAAGATCCACAGCATTTACTTGTGGATTCAAAAACAATCTCCAAAACTAATTTCATAGAGCAATGCAATGGGTCCCTTCTGTGAGCAAGAACTGGCCTACCTGGTGGTATTTGTTGTTCTTCATTGACATCTCCAATTATTCCATGTGTCTTCTTTAACAAACAACTTAACTGAAGTCAAACCTTCTTCCTCGTTAAATTCAGGCTTTAATTTAGTCCTGAAGTATCTCTAATCTTCTCTCAGAAATCAGCTTAGTTTCTCCAGGACTAGGCCAAGTCTAGGACTATTTTACAACATGACCAAGAAGTAGATTTCTGTTAGTCAGCGTTAAAAGACCTTTCAGTCTAGGATTAGCTTTAATCGCTGTCTGGGAAAACGCCCCACTGAGGCTTTGACCAATAGTGTCAGAAGTTGCATGTGACCCGCAGATTAATTGCAAAGTTTAACCTTGATATAGTGTGAAATAATTCAGAAAAATCTCTATGGAGAGTTAGGGGTAGGCAATTCAATTTTCTGTTCATATGAATGCTGCATGTAAAATCATTTTGATGTCAGTCACGGCTACTGGAAAAGCGGAAGAACTTGAAAAGCGTGGAAGGCTGCTACAGAGCTCTGCCGTATCATCGGCAGTTGGTAGTTGAGTTACACCGAGAACGGGGAGGTTTGACCTGGGTACAGGGCACCGCGAGCTTGCGTTTGTTTTGGTGACATGGCGATTAAGATTAGGCGTCAAACAGTGGCATTACGCGTTGAAGACAGTTAGTTTAGTTAAGTTTAGGAAAAAGATCGTGGTTTGGATTAAAACTAGGGCTGTCAAACGATTAACATTTTTTAGTTGATTAATCGCATAGTAATGGTGAGTAACTCACATTAATCGCATTTTTAAAATTCTATTTCAAATCCACTCCAATTGAAGTTGAATGAGATTATCAAATGTAATGACACATTGTCATTCATACCAAATGTAATAATAAGTAAAAACTAGACCAATTGAGCTCAACTTGCTGTGTCTTGAGTTCAGCAGTATTAGGTGGGTATGTTTGAAGTGGCCAACACTTTGCGACATTTAGCAAGTCTACCGTCAAATGCACTGTTTTGTAGAGACATGTGGACTGAGGTTGAATACTATGAGCCGTGCACGGACGGTGTTCGAATGGTAGCTGTTTCGAAGCTGCAAACATATTTCTAGCACTGTCTGTGTTCAGCGTGCTCACTTTCTCTTCAATGTTCCACTGACCCGCCACATCCATAAAATGACTCGCGCATACGTCAGCCATATGCCTCTCATCAGTTCTCATTACAGTCAATGCATGCGAATGCAGCTTCCACTCCTGATCGATGTAATGAGCTGTTACTCCAAGATAGCTATGATTACCTAGCGATGTCCAATAGTCACCAGTAAGCGCGACAGAAGCTGTGTTGTCCAAATTCGTAGCTAGGGTGCCTTCTCTGTGTCATACCACTCGTGTATCCTGGACATGACTGTGGCCCTGGATGGCAACTCGTACGTGAGGTCACCGGAGGCAATCCGGATAATATCACGGAGACCTTCGTCTTCCACTATATAAACTGGTCTGCATGCTGTGGCTATCCATTTAGCTATAGCTTGGGTCAGTTTACTGGAGGTCGACGTATCCATCGATCTGCTTCTAAAACGGCTGTCAAGGGTAATTTGTCGTACGTTACCGGAAGCAGAGCTTACGTGGGATCCGTGTGCTTGGCTTGCAAGTGATACCTCAGACTGGATGTACTTCGGTGATAACTAAACTCAGCTCGACAAATGCTACATATACCTTTGTTTTGTCAAGTGTACTATTTGGCAAGTTTGAAAATAAACTCCCATCCATTATCCTCTTTCTCCATATTTCAAATCTTCTGTGCGTCTTTTTACAATAG
>NC_045742.1:25655502-25671739 GCF_008692095.1 Etheostoma spectabile
AATCTGGCTGCACACCCTTCTATGAGACTACCACTTGGCGCCCTGTACAAACACCTCATAACGGGTCCTTCAAGGGGTCAAAGACAACATGCGTTGATTGCGACATTTTTTCTTAATCGTTCTCAAATGACTTACCTGGAAACTAAGGTTAAAAAAATCAAAAAAGATAAGCGAAGCAGGACATGTAGCCACTTTCGGACAATTCTATTGCAGAGTTCAAAAGAGTTAACCTCATTATTGGCCAACAGTCATGCGGTCAGGGCCCTAAGCAGTGCTTGTCTCATTTAATATGCTTAATTGCATCAGAGATGACTTGTACTGACTAGTGTGGGTGTTAAAAAGGCCACTTTACAAGCTACAGACGTAGTGGTATTTCCTGGTTGGAAAGACTATTTGATGATATAAGGCTATTCCTTGATGATGCTCTGATGAAATATCTGCAAATGAAAAGACCCAGCTGTATTCTTGTAACGCAGATGGCATTGTATCGTCTTGTGTGAATGTGAAGCACGCACAGTGTGCCAGGGAGGGTTTCCATACACAGGAAACAAGTCTGACACTCCTGAAATGGACATGTGCAAAAGCAGGCACACGCAGCTGTTTGCTATCGGTTTACAGCCAATTCACAGCAATAATAGGGGTGCGGAAAGACTGTAGTGGATGCAAAGATTGTATTTATAGTTTCTGGAGAGGAACCCAAATTCATTTCTAAGAGATTCAAGTGAGGGTATTTGGACCTAAAAATGTTTTTTTCTTTGTAAATATTTTTTAGCCGATGGCTAATGCAGCCTATAATTCACATGTGTGTGACATTGCGTCCCAAAGCGACACACAGACTCACAGGGGCATGATTTATGCTGGCTGCCACTGTTTAGGGCTTCTCTCAGGTGGAACAATGTCACTTCTGCACACTGCTGTGCTGCTAATTGGACGCTTTGCATATCTAACGAGGCTAATACAGCCACCACTTCACCACATCACTCCAGAGCCATGAGGGAAAATAGGACAGAAGGTGTATGTGCATGTGTGTGTGTGTGTGTGTGATGCCCAGAAAGAGTACCATCCCTGTTCCCTGGGACCACACTTCTATTTCTATTTCTCCCAGTTTCAGGGTTTCTGGTTACCAAGTCAAATTTAACACTTTAAAGACCATTAGAATTAAATTTAAGACTACTGGTATCACACCATACAAAAAAGAAAAGGAAATGGAGAGGCATAAAATGAATTTCATGTTGCATAAAAGCTTCAAATACGATGTTGGTAACTGACTCAAACCAAAGCCCTAGCCTATGGTACCCATGCGGAAGGAGATTTGCGCAATAATACGAAAGCTGATTGGCTGCATATAAGTTGCATGTTGGTCTCATTTTTTGTCAATAATACAGCGAATTACATTTGGGCTCGCAAAAGAAAGAACTACAATACCACGAAATAAAAAACAAAAAAAAACAACTTTCTAAGTGTTAGAGAGCCTTAGAGGTAGGGGTACATAGACGTAGGAAAATTAAGACCTGTTAAAACTGATAAGACCTAGAAAAAACCTGAAGACTTTAAGACCTAAAGTTGTGAATTTGAAAATATGGATTTTTTTTTAGAGTTGCTCTTTAGAGTTTGCTCTTTAGAGTTGCTTATCGTCTCCTCCACTTTTTCTTTTATGGACTTTGCTCTTGTTTTTTCCTCTCTGTTCTCTCTGTCTCTGGCCGTCGTTCTCTCCATCCCCAAGGCAAAATGAGACAAAGGCTTTACCAGGTTAGAGTATTTTTGCCTTAATAGCATCCAGACCAGACAGCTGTGTCTCCCATAAGGAGGAGAAGAGAACAAGGACGAAAAACTAAAATTCAGAAATTGAATTAAAAAACCATTGTCCACGAAAAGAGAGTGAGCAGAAGGCAAAGCTCTCCATCTACCGGTCAGTGTTCCTTTCTACCCTCCACTATGGTCATGAAGGCTGGGTCATGACCAAAAGAACAGAAATGGGTTTCCTAAGGAGGGGGGCTGGCGTCTCCTCAGAGATAGGGTGAGGAAGTTCAGTCATCGAGAGGAGCTCGGAGTAGAGCCGCTGCTCCTTCGCGTCAAAAGGAGCCAGTTGAGGTGGGCATCTGTAAGGATTCCTCCTGGGGCCTCCTAGGGAGGTGTTCCAAGCACATCCAGCTGGAAGGAGGCCTCGGGGAAGACCCAGGTGGCGGGATTATAACTCCAACCTGGCTGGGAACACCTCGGGATCTCCAGTCGGAGCTGGTTGATGTGGCTTGGGAAAGGGAAGTTTGGGGTACCTGTGGAGCTGCTGGCCCAGCGACCCAATCACCGATAAGCGGATGAAGAGATGGATGGAATTAAGAAGAAGAGAAAAATTTAAAATAATGACAAAACACACACAAAACCTGCATTATACGAAAAATGCAAACTACCGTGGTTTGTCTTTTGGCTGTACCCAGCTCTAGTCTGACACAAAGGAAAGGTTGAAATTGTCTATGTAATTAGAGACGTCCCCATGTTTTATAGAACCTGTGGGTGTAAAGCCCTTGATGGTGTGCCCTTTTTTTTAATTTTCATAAAAGAAAAGATGTGTTTAATCAGGGAAATGAATAAAGGGGCATTTGAAGACTTCACCTCAGGAAAATGAAACGTGTGATAATGCAATGCTTGTGTGAGAGAGGGGTACTGTAGGCGGAGAACACTGAAACAAAACAGTATAAGGAGAGGTAGAAATTGTCAGTTCCAAGACATCTGAAAGGACAGAACAGCAGTGTGTTGCCAAGGATCAGGTGATGAGTGACCACCACCAACTCAAGCGGGAAAAACCAATAAGATACATCTTTGATGGACTACACTCAAATTTCAGTTTATGCAACTTGGGTTTATTTTTGTAGCGAAGGAGCAGCGGCTCTACTCCAAGCTCTCTCGGAGACTGAACTTCTTCACCCTATCTCTAGGGCGACCCCCTCCTGAGGAAACCCATTTCTCGTTCTTTGGTCATGACCCAGCCTTCATTACCATAAGTGAGGGTAGAAAGGAACACTGATTGATGAAAAAAGTTGAACATCGACATTCTCGTCCCTCCCCCTTTCTGCTTAAAGCACAAACTGTCTCCTAAACCCTCCCCCACAAAGGAGAACAATGAGTCTGCGTGAGTAGTGATTGACACGCAGTTAGACACCCCCCGGCCTTGATTGGTGCATCTGAACAGGGAGTGTGGATTTTTGCAAATAGCACTACAGGCTGTAGGTGGTGCCAGAGGAGCCTTGTTTCTAGAGATGCCCGAGATCTTAGCAATAATTGGTGAGCTCAGTTGCAATATAAAAGTAATGCCCTTTTTTTGCCAAACTACATTCAAACTTGGGGGGGAAAAATTCTGATGTTTGTGAAATAAGTTAGAAACATTGTCACTCTGTGATTACAGCGAGCCCTGTTGCCTTATCAGGAAGTAACATGTGGTGCTGAATGATAACCATGACACTAAACCATCTGAGAAGAAAAGTGGGAAATCATGGGATTTGACACCGTGCATTTCCATTGTTTTCTGCACTTTAGGGACTTGCGACAAAGAATAAAAATTCTTAAAAGTCAAGTTATACAGAGAGGAAAAAATGCATCAAACCAATTTGTAAATGCCCTAACGATGCTTCAGGGTCAGATCACTACACCAGATCTAGTGATGTTCAGAGATGCTTAAGCCACATTAATAATATACAAATTAAGTTTAGCAGAAACCTAGAGCCATTACAAATGAAACAGACACCAGTATAGTGTTCAGTCCATGGCAGCAGACGCACTTTGTCCCCTTCTTTCCTCTGTGCCATGTATGTTTGCTTTATGCTACCACATTCAGTCAATTCATCCACCCATCCCTTTCTCTTACACAGCTTCAACTCTCCCTATTCCCTGCCTTCTGTCTATCCTACTCTTCCCTTGTGCTATCATCGGTCCATCTGTTCTGCCTCCCTCCCCCCCTTCCCCCCGCACCCACCTTCCTGTCAATGCTGTCTGTTGCCATTACTCTCCTGCTCCTATACATTACAGCTGCTGTCAGTCGTGAGATGCAGACCCGGCTACATGTGCATTTCTGCCCTCCATCGTCAAGGTGATCTGATCCCAGATCCCGCCCAAAGTGGATCGAGCCTGCAGTCAGGAGCTGTGTTCAAAACGTTCCCTATCAAGAAATAGTGTCCTAGTGGTGTGCGCCATTTTGTAGTGGTGTGGAATTCTCCACAAACATCATTCACTATATATTCCACTATAAATAACCACAATGCACAGTAATTTGAGTGTACACTGTACAATACTGTATACCTACATTTTACCTTATAACACACTGTGGTTGTCCTTTCCCGGTGGAGAAGAAGCAGAAGCACCTACAAAAAGAAGTAAAAATACTCAATGCAGAAAAATCCTACTTTACAAACTGGAAATGATCCGAACAGTTTGTGTTTAATGGTCTAATCATTTCAGCTGGACTGTAGGCCTATATATGTTTGTAGTTCATTAATAAAACATTGATTTTATAAACTACATGTGTTTTGTAGAAACATGTGTTTTTTTTTTTTCACATCACTCGTTTTCTTACTGTCTGTTCAATATAAAGAACAACTCCTCCAACCCATACCGCCTATAGCCCGTTGTCCCTGCCCTCTTATACAACCACATCTAAACCAAGTCAGTCGTGGTTTGAAGTGTGATGGTTGCAATTTAAAGACGTCTTGAACATTGTAAAACAGTTGTGTCTTAATGACTACTCAAGCGCTTTTACACAGTACGTACTGTACATAGGTCACCATTCACACACTGGGGCTGCTGTAGGAGGTGCCACCTGCTGTCAGAAACCCTCACACACATTTACCCTCTGATGCGCAGGCAACCGCTTTACCACTGAGCCACAGCCACCACCACGTTATGTTAGGCACTACTGCTAGAAACTACCAGTTAAGTTTAGTAAAAAATCTGGTTAGGGTAAGGGTGGTGGGTTAGTGGTGCTCATTAAGTTAAAAACAAACTCATTTGTTTTTATTTTATTTGTGGCACTTTCCCCACCTCAACCTGGTGTGATAAAGTATTTATGGACTTAACTAATCATTGCACCTACAATAATGTAGCTGTCCTCAATTTAATTATCCTGTACATCTCATCTGTGGTTGTTCTGCATCCACCGTGTGTGATGTGTGTCTTAGGTGTGTGTGTGCGTCAGGGGAACGGAGCAGCCCCGCCCGCTGCAGAGAGCCGACGGGACTGAAAAGCAGCAAGTTTCAGCGACTTTGTAGTGAAAAAAACGTTAAAGCATACATGATGTAAAATGCGTAATGTTGGCAGAACGTCTCTCGTGTGCGTTTTGTTGGATAATGTGAGATGTTAAGTCACACGCGTTCGTCTTCATATCAAAACAAGGAATGAATTTGACTCGTTCACACTCCCGATTGGTCAGTGGCTGCACGTGGGACTGCTGGGATTGTCCGAGTAATGAAAATGCGATAGGGGGCCCTGATTGGTCCGGCCAGTAAGCAACTGGGTACCTCCGCTTACCGTAGTTACGCGTCTGAATACTACATACTCAGTGGCTACCAGTCAACGTGGCAGGTAGATGACAGTGTTACCGCCCATTGCAAAATTCCCCCGCATTTGGCAGGTGGGCGGGTGTTTAATTCAGGCCTGATCGTCCGTCACTGGGAAGGATGGAAGACCAGATCAATGTTTTGTCTTTTTATTTTGTTTAAGATTATGTTTGGGCATTTTTAGGCATTTGACAGGGCAGTGAGCTATCTGGGCGCCAATGTTTCACCTTTGACGTAAAATTCTTCTATCTCAGCTGGGTCCTCTTCTCACTGATTGTTCCTCATCAGCTGATTCTTCATCTCATCAAACTTCCACATTTCAGCTTACATTCTACCTCTTCTGTTGATTCTTCCATCATAGGTGCACAGCTCCACTTTGATACTCTTCATACCAGCTTAGGTTCTACCTCATCATCAGTTCATAAAATTCCTTTAATTTCTAGTCATCTTCCATTTTGCTGCAGGCAATGTGGGGGCGTCTTCAGAGGGCAAAGTAGCATCTGGTCTGTATGTTGGATCATAACTCATCATCATAATCTTCCTCCTTCTGACCTCAGTGGTTAGATGGTGCCTGCCAATTGGAAGGTTGGCGGGTAGATCCCTGGCCCTGTAGTCCCAGTTGAAGGGTCCTTGGGCAAGACATGAACCCTCGAGTTGCCCCATGTGCTGCACCATGGAGTGAATGTGTGTGAGTGTGTATAGGTGGCAGGTGGCACCTTGTACGGCAGCCCCGGCACAGTGTATGAGATGTGTGTGAATGATGAATATTTCCTGTATGATGTAAAAGCGCTTTGAGTAGTTGTTGACACTAGAAAAGCGCTATATAAATACAGTACATTTAACAGGAGTTATAAATTCAGTAAAACACCCATGATCCAATCAAATTACTATTATTATATCATTACTGTTTTATCATTAAGAGCTTTGTGTAAACAAACACCATTTTCCGAGCATTTGATGAATAAAAAGACATATTTTGATGGCAAAGATTTGATGGGGTCAGAAAGACCCCAGGAAAACACAAGAGTTAAGATTGAAACTCCCATTAGCTAAATCTACTGGTGTCTGATATTTGATAGAATATTTACTGTAAAAACTCACAGCAAAAAACACTGACATCATATAACTGCATGACAGGGCTTTATGAGTGATGAGAGTCTGCCGCTGCTTTTGTGAACTGTGATGTGATAAATGCTGATATCACATCTTCTTGTGTGCAGCACTGACTGATGATGTCACAGCCGCTAATGGCCCGTATTAATATCAGCGGCAGGGCGCCTCCCTTAGTGTAATGGGGTGATAATGATGATGATAGTTTCAACACAGAGTGACAGCAGCAGCCAGCTGTAAATGATGATCCAGCAACTCCGGGGGTCTTTATCCTATTCCCCGCAGGAAATATTTACCCATAATCCCCCAGGGACCTGCAGTGACTGTACACATATACAGTGAAACAGTAAATTGAGATTTCAAATTTGTTGATTCCAGGAAAGGCGCTGCTTGTTGCATCTTTTCTCCGAAAAGATGGAATACTGTTTGCACTGTCAGGAGGATAAACAGGATTAAATATTCAGTTTACTAAGGTTGCTGAATAAAAATCTGGCCATAGATTTGAAATACTGGTAATGCTTTAGATTACAGCCCACAATGTGGAGGGTAATTACCCCGGGATAAGGGTGTACCAGTACATTACCTACCAATACTTGTGTGCCTGAGCATCACTTCTGTTCTCCCTGCTGAATCATTATATAGGCTATATGGACTTGAGTGAAAACCCAAGATTTTATTACATTACCTGTAAAAGGTTTAAACTACAACTTGTTGTTGTGACAGAAACCAATTGATTCAGACAGATGAGATATTAATAAATGAACAAGGACATGCATAATAGCCTACGATACAGTGTGTTTACGATCCAAAACACTTAAAATTTCTGAGAACATAAAACACTTTTACAACACAAAAGGGTGATAATGTAATACTGACAGCTAGTGTTATAATAGTTACTGCAGTGCAAATTCAAAATACTGGAGAGAGCCATCTCCCCCGCCCCTCCTCCCAGACTCGAAGTCCACAGCACAGCGGAGTAGCTAACGTTAGATTCAGATCAGAAGCCTGTGCTAACACAGAGCTCTGTACACTGACACGCATTCTTTTTCGGTATGTGTTTGTATATGGGTGTGTGTGTGTGTGTGTGTGTGTGCAGGGAGAGAGAGAGAAAGAGAGAGAGAGAGAGAACAAAACATTTTAGAGTTGTCTTTCGTCAAGATATCGCATGTGATACCACCACAGTCATGACGGCGGTTCTGTCTTGTCTCGTCATTTATTGTTAACAGAGTTTACATTTCATGTGCATTTTCATATAGGCAGATATTAACGTTGAAGTATGGATTTGATTCGCACCGTAAATTTGTCGACGATATAGCTATTTGTATTACAAGAAGCTTTTTATGGTTCTTTCAATCATAGATTTCCATTTGTTATCCAAACAATGTCAAACTTGGCACTGCACACACTCTTGCCCTAACAGGAAACCTGTCTAGTCTGAAACGGTTTGAGAAAGATGTGAGTAACAAAGAGAAGACTGTAGCGCAATAGATAGCCTATTGAATGAAAATGAAACTTGATGATACAGAAGAACAAACCATTTTGTGGAATGATGCATCATCATTGCACCAATGTGACTCAAAAACAGTTTCTGGTAGTCTCCCATGAGCAGGACCACGTCTTGTCTGAGCTGGTGGGCTTTGCATGTGTTTGGATTCTGAAACTTCAGTTTTAAATTTGGGAATTGTCCTTTGTTGTCCAAAGTCAAAGACAGTCCAAAGTAGTGCTGCTTTGGACCTTTGTGGGGTAGAGGTGTATTTCAATGTAGCTGCCAGAGCTCCGCTGCTTTCTTCGACCCCCTCTGTCTCTGGTCCTGCTGTGCTCACCAGTGTGCAGTGTGAGGAGGGGGGGGGAGGCTAGCGGTGAGACGGCAAAAACCAGTATAGCTTCTTTTACAAATTAAAAATTAACGATAGATATTAAACGATAGCTTTTGCATCTCTAATCCCCAACAAATAATATACATTTTTTTAAAGGCGCCTTTCTCAGCACCCAAGGACGCGTGCAGAGTATACGTAAGACATTTTAAAAACAGCAAAAAATAATACACAACAATAACAGAAAAGGCAGAGCATAGAGATTCAAGTGGAATTGGCAGTTTTAAACTGATGTGTTTGTGTTGTGATTGAATGGGGAATGAATCGACGTTTTTAAGTTGGGGTGGTGATGAGTTCCAGAGACGGGGACAGTTGTCCCGTTATGCTCTTTGGAACTCCAGATCCACTACCGACCTGGCAAACTGCATAGGGCAGTACAGCCGGTAGAGAGATGCAGAAGTGCCGTTCACCTGTTACGGGTTGATGAACCACTGAAACGATTTGGGAACATCATTTAAGTACAAAAAGTTCTCTGGTGTTGCTATATCTGATGATGCATTGTGGTCATTGTTGGATTTAAAACAGTAAATATATACATATTGGACCTTTAAAAAACAAAAAAAAACAAACGATGATCTAACAAAAAATGCATTCATTTATCATTAACTTTAGATAGCTTTAGTCTTATATGATTTAACAGGACGAGGAGGAGACAGTGTGGGATTTATAAACATGTAAACTGTCTGTATGGATCATAGTATCAAGGTGAGTTACATAATAGCACGTTTGGGCACCGGGTAATCAATGTTTATCTGCTGAAATAACATTTGACAAATCAAACGAGTTAATGACAAAGCACATCATGGCTGCACTCCATCTGCATTTGAGTCATCTTTTAGTTGACATGTTTAATATGAAAATAGTTATTATTTCAAAATGATCTGTTATGTTATGCAGGCTTGTTATCGTTTTCAATAAATAGTTAAACCTTTGTCTGAAGCAGGTTCTGGACTAACAGACTCTCCTCACAGAAAAAGTTTTTTTTTATTTGTATTTCCATAATTATAAATACAGTGATTTATTTTTAAGGTGTGTTTTAGTCATTTTTAAATGATCTTTGTAAAGAGGGTGTATCTTAAAACTAAAAGAAGAAGAATGGAGGAACCAACACTGCTTTTGATTTACAGCCCGCCTCCCGAAGTTATCATGTATAGTGTAAACAAGGGGGATCTCTTCATTGTGAGTCATACTTGTGTTTCATCTTTCTATATTTTCCTTGGATGAAAGGAGAAGAGCGCCACAACTGAAAAAAAGGTAAAACACTTGAGAGAGCTGTAATTTTTGGTCTGGTGGAGGAAGACTTACAGTACTTTAACCACTTCAAATGTCTCAGATGACCCTAAACACATGTGAGCGAGCTCTAGGGTGGGTGAGTGCTGTCTGTGTGGCTACGATAACTGAAACAGTCTTTAGAGGCCCACAGTCTCTATGACTATAATCGTCCTGGTCTTTTGTTTGGAAGGAAATGCACAAATGCCCCCCATAGCTAATTGAATCCCACCCAAATTATAAATGAACATGTAGTTTGCCGTTTTTTTAGAAATAGGGTAATTTGAAAACAAACAAAAAGTTTATATTTATGAAGTGATTCAGAAGTCATTTCATCACTCCATCTACTCTGAAACGAATAAAGAAATAGGTACCCCATCACGTAAAAATAACTACAGTATTGGTACCTAGTAGGTAAAAAACTAACCAGTATAATTTCTTTTTAATTTCCCCAAATGTCCAGCTTATCCAGTAGGTTATACACCATGTAATAATAGAGTAGGTCCAAAATAACTACAGTACAGGTAAAAAAATAACTACAGTAAAAGTTCTTTGTAAGATCCCAATTATCAGCCCCTTATTCCATAACTTTAGCTTGATCCCTAGAACCTACATGTAAGTATATAGTGTACATACTGTAGCAGTACACCCATCATTTCCAAGTAATGCTGTAGGTGTGTGCTGTAATCTAAAAATAAATACAGTCCCTGAAGTTTTGTAGGCAGGATTTAGACTGTGGATGACAGTAGCAATAGATGAAATGGCCCAAAAAAAGTTATCATGCTAATGTTAGTGGACTTAAAAAAGTCAATTATTGAATCTGCTTATTTCTTCGGCTGAGGGTAAGGTGTTTGTGTCTACCAGTGTTGTAGTTCTTGAGTACTTTGAAATTGGTTACCAGGAAAGTAACCCTCCCTGCCCCCTTACACACACTCCCAAGAAAATGAATGCGGGAAACAGGAGAAGCTCGCACAGACCAAAATGTGGTCTGGGTCTGTGGCTCGATACACTCTGGTCTTGGAGATGACTTTGTCTCGGTTTAGGTGGTCTCTTACTACAAGTGATGTCATGTGATGGAGTACGTCGGACACTGCTGATTGGTTAGGGCAAAAGTAATCCCCACACTAAATGAGGATGTGAAATAAAATCCTTCTCAGTCTAGCAGATTATGCTAGTTTCTCCTCATACAGACTAAAAGCAATTTATAAAACAAAAAAGCAAAAATGACAACAACTAACATGTATAAATGAATGACTCTGTGCCTGTTTGGAACAAAGGGACGTGATGTTAATTCCTTTAAGGCGTCTCTGTGCTGGCGTCAACAGGATGGTGGCTTCATAAAACCTAATGCCAACAGGGGCCGTGGTGATTCACATGAGCTGCATCGATCTGAGCTGTCTAAGCACACAACGAATTGATAGAGCTGTAACAACATTCTACCAATTCAGCTCTAAGTTTCGCCAAGCCACCTGTTAAAGGATGACTCATGCTGTCAATACTAGTGGGGAGAGATGCCCCCCCATGGTAGCTACTGCTGGGATAGTAACCATTATTATGGCGCAGTTTATCTCGCGCCCCCCACACGCACCACACACACACAGTGAGAAAGTAAGAGAAATCCCTTAATTGACCGAGAACACAAGCCACATGTGTGTTGCATATTGCTGAATGAAATCTTAACTGTCGACGTGACCTTTGACCAAGGGGAGGAGTTTGCATAGAAATCAAGGGTGTAGAGCAATTCTACTACTGTAGCCTATTGTTATTTAGTGCGTGTCAGTAACACGTTACATTTTTTTACGCAAGATTAACGTTCTTTTTGACCTAGCAACTTTGTAATTTTTCACAAGCTGTTGCAACAACAACCACAGTGGATCTAGCTAGACCGGAAAAAAAAAACAAAAGGCACGCCACACACACTTTTTGGGCTTACGAACTGGCCAAAGAGTAGTAACGTTATGTTTTGATTGGATGGGAAGCGTGACACGCCAAAATGGACGCCAATAAGATTCTGAATGGAAAGTTTAAAAGTAGCCAATGTTCCATCGACAAGACCAAAATGATCTGTGTGTTTAGTTGTTGTGAACTGAGCTATCATCGCAGCACATCAGTCTGAATACCACTTGATGGACAAGCACACAACTGATGCGACCTCTCGCGAACCCCCGGCAAAGTAGTTTTTCTCCTTTATTAACGGATAGTGTTACACTGTGTGAGAGATTATTTGCTCCAAGTGAGAATGTTAGAGTGCAATTGAACCTACAGTAGGCTACATGCCAGTGTTGTTTTCAATTAAAAAAACATTTGACCAAAGCAAGAAGCTCCATGTCCTTGTTGACCATGTTGATAAGAGCATAAAATGAGAAAAAAACATTGGGACAAAAGAAGTCAGGGACATTTTGAATAGATAAAAACGTGCAATCAATTGTGAGTTAACTATGACATTATTGCATAATCACTATTAAATATTTTAATGCGTGACAGCACTAGTTTATTTCATAAATCCTAGGGCGCACGTGCCGTCATTATGGCTGATTGCTTGTTCCAGTATTTTTACCACACAACTTTATCTACTACAGTGTCTGGGTCATCTAAAATTGTGCGAGTCCCCTTTTTCGACTAGCCATCACACATCGAGTAGTGAGTGTTCCAGGCGGGAAGGCAGGCTGGATAATGTAAGCAAACCGCCGGCAACAAAACAACGTGCTGGACATTGACCTTGTAGAAATATGAGGAACAGTTAACTATAGTCCTCAGAAATCCACCGGAGTTTAGAATGCCAAAAGAAAGGAAGCCCTAGGCAACCTATATCCGGTTAAATAAGGGAGATATCTGTCTGGAAGTAAAGCTAACACATAACATCGGCATAATGTTAGATAGTGTCAGATCCCACAATCTTTCCATTATTCCTGCTGATTCCTCACATCTGTATTCACTTTTGTCTTCATGAACGCCAGTTTAAAGCCCAGTTATAAGCCCAGAATATCTCCACCAGCAGTTTAGGCATTTTTATGCTGTGCTAGCAGACTGAATTGACAAGGAGGAACCTTCACGCAATACAAGTCAATGGAGAGCGCAGAGTTCTTTCCCCTCCTGGGGGTGCGGGACTTAAATACGCTCTGTCTAGTACATTTGAGAAATGTGCACAAGGAAAGAAATCAAAGGGACATAACTGAAGTGCTACAAGGTAATTTACCTCCACATCCTCAGAAGCTAGGGTGGCAGTGTCTGCCAGTATGGTCACCAAAACAAGAGTCATAATCCACGAAAAGCTGGCCATTAAAGTACCAATTGAAGTACCTTAAGGAGAGCATGAAATGAAAATGATCTTCCAGAAATGAAGATGAAGGAGAGAGAGATGCCTCAAATATCACAACAATGCTTGAATCTGAAATACAAACACTATAGTTTATTAAATCATTTTGGATGTTTTGGTGTTTCTTTAATATACCAGACAAATACCCCTACTTTTAAAATACAGTAATTTGCTCATTGCATTTGAAAATGTATCAGATCCAGATGACAAGGTAATGTAAAAAATGAAATATGCAAAAGCTTCTTGTAGGCAAGTCCTTCTGTGTGGTCTGTTGTAAATGGGGGTCCATCTAGATTGTCATCTTCCCGTATCGGGGATCTGGGCTTCCATGCTGTCAGGTAGTTGTAAAGAACGGCTGTTGCAATGATAACAGTGCAGCATCTTCTTGGTTGGAATCTAAGTGTTTTGAAGGCATTGAAAGCGATCTTCCAAACCCCAAACATGTGTCTACTAGTTCCCTAGTACGCATATGAGCCTGGTTGTAGCGCCTTTGCTCAGTTGTTGTGGGTGCAAGTAAGGTGGGAAACAGAAAATTCTTCTGAGCATCCCCACTGTCACCAAGCAATATTCCCTGTGACCTCTCATTAAAAATGAGAACACAGAGATGAGTTACTGCAGATCCCGGAATCATAAGTTGCTCCTTTCCAACGTGCAACAATATTTAAAAACTGTATTGGGGAGTGCATTTTATGGAAATATGGTTTCCATCTATGCAGCCTACAACTCAGGAAGTTCCATATTCATAGAACTTTACCTTGTAGTTTGCCTGAGTTGCGCATCAGGAACGTTTATGTTATGTCTTCTCAATTCACAAATAGCCAAGACTTTACATACTGTATGTTACTGCACCACATAAGTCCCAGTTTTTCTGTTAAAGGTGCAAAAATGTAAAGTTATGAGCACCTGCAGACAAACTGCTACAGGCCGTCCTATTTGGGTAACAAATGTAAGCCTTGGTTCCAAGTGAAATAAGATCCACAGCATTTACTTGTGGATTCAAAAACAATCTCCAAAACTAATTTCATAGAGCAATGCAATGGGTCCCTTCTGTGAGCAAGAACTGGCCTACCTGGTGGTATTTGTTGTTCTTCATTGACATCTCCAATTATTCCATGTGTCTTCTTTAACAAACAACTTTAAACTGAAGTCAAACCTTCTTCCTCGTTAAATTCAGGCTTTAATTTAGTCCTGAAGTATCTCTAATCTTCTCTCAGAAATCAGCTTAGTTTCTCCAGGACTAGGCCAAGTCTAGGACTATTTTACAACATGACCAAGAAGTAGATTTCTGTTAGTCAGCGTTAAAAGACCTTTCAGTCTAGGATTAGCTTTAATCGCTGTCTGGGAAAACGCCCCACTGAGGCTTTGACCAATAGTTGTCAGAAGTTGCATGTGACCCGCAGATTAATTGCAAAGTTTAACCTTGATATAGTGTGAAATAATTCAGAAAAATCTCTATGGAGAGTTAGGGGTAGGCAATTCAATTTTCTGTTCATATGAATGCTGCATGTAAAATCATTTTGATGTCAGTCACGGCTACTGGAAAAGCGGAAGAACTTGAAAAGCGTGGAAGGCTGCTACAGAGCTCTGCCGTATCATCGGCAGTTGGTAGTTGAGTTACACCGAGAACGGGGAGGTTTGACCTGGGTACAGGGCACCGCGAGCTTGCGTTTGTTTTGGTGACATGGCGATTAAGATTAGGCGTCAAACAGTGGCATTACGCGTTGAAGACAGTTAGTTTAGTTAAGTTTAGGAAAAAGATCGTGGTTTGGATTAAAACTAGGGCTGTCAAACGATTAACATTTTTTAGTTGATTAATCGCATAGTAATGGTGAGTAACTCACATTAATCGCATTTTTAAAATTCTATTTCAAATCCACTCCAATTGAAGTTGAATGAGATATCAAATGTAATGACACATTGTCATTCATACCAAATGTAATAATAAGTAAAAACTAGACCAATTGAGCTCAACTTGCTGTGTCTTGAGTTCAGCAGTATTAGGTGGGTATGTTTGAAGTGGCCAACACTTTGCGA
Organism: Etheostoma spectabile; assembly: GCF_008692095.1. NCBI lineage: Eukaryota > Metazoa > Chordata > Actinopteri > Perciformes > Percidae > Etheostoma > Etheostoma spectabile. The sequence continues at coordinate 25,670,649 of NC_045742.1, forward strand.
CATTTAGCAAGTCTACCGTCAAATGCACTGTTTTGTAGAGACAATGTGGACTGAGGTTGAATACTATGAGCCGTGCACGGACGGTGTTCGAATGGTAGCTGTTTCGAAGCTGCAAACATATTTCTAGCACTGTCTGTGTTCAGCGTGCTCACTTTCTCTTCAATGTTCCACTGACCCGCCACATCCATAAAATGACTGCGCAACGTCAGCATATGCCTCTCATCGTTCTCATTACAGTCAATGCATGCGAATGCAGCTTCCACTCCTGATCGATGTAATGAGCTGTGTACTCCAAGATAGCTATGATTACCTAGCGATGTCCAATAGTCACCAGTAAGCGCGACAGAAGCTGTGTGTCCAAATTCGTAGCTAGGGTGCCTTCTCTGTGTCATACCACCGTGTATCCTGGACATGACTGTGGCCCTGGATGGCAACTCGTAGTGAGGTCACCGGAGGCAATCCGGATAATATCACGGAGACCTTCGTCTCCACTATATAAACTGGTCTGCATGCTGTGGCTATCCATTTAGCTATAGCTTGGGTCAGTTACTGGAGGTCGACGTATCCATCGATCTGCTTCTAAAACGGCTGTCAAGGGTAATTTGTCGTACGTTACCGGAAGCAGAGCTTACGTGGGATCCGTGTGCTTGGCTTGCAAGTGATACCTCAGACTGGATGTACTTCGGTGATAACTAAACTCAGCTCGACAAATGCTACATATACCTTTTGTTTTGTCAAGTGTACTATCTTGGCAAGTTTTGAAAATAAACTTCCCATCCATTATCCCTTTTCTCCATATCAAATCTGTGTGCGTCTTTTCAATTGGCTGCACACCCTTCTATGAGACTACCACTTGGCGCCCTGTCAAACAACTCATAACGGGTCCAAGGGGTCAAAGACAACATGCGTGATTGCGACATTTTTTCTTAATCAAATTAATATATGGTTGCGTTAAACTCGTTATTATCGCGCTAATTTTGACAGCCCTAATTAAAACACTCCCAAGGAAAACGTATTTCCGTGAAGAAAGTCCTTTTTCCCCCTGGAAAGTGAACTCCACTCCCCAGCTTGAACGTGCTGTGATTTATAAA
>NC_045742.1:25671764-25672977 GCF_008692095.1 Etheostoma spectabile
CCCCCCCCCCCCCCGTTTTTGGGCTGATCAGAAAATGTATCCAATCTGTGACTGTTAACCGACCCGACCCGGGAGTTTTGTGACCCGTTGCACCCCTAAGCTGTAAGCATCACATCAGGTATTTGTTCAATATGTTGCCATGGTGACGACGGTGCTTGGTTACTGACCCGGGTGCAATTGTTGGCCTTGGGCTCCAACTCGGTGACCTTTGTGATCTGCTTGAGGAAGTCGGACTCCTGCATCCCCGGCTGGGAGCCGCGGCGCTTGAACTGCGCCCGCGGGTTGGCCAAGATCACCTGGAGGTTCACCGCAAAACCTAAGGGAGAGAGAGGGAGGACGACAAGGCAGCAGAGAGGGAGCAAAGACAGAGAAAGGGAAAGGAGGTTAGCCTGCATGGATTTAAAAACACATAACGAGCCTATTATACTCACAGCAGCAAATGATAGCGCATTAGTGTTTCTAATAACTATGATACGGCTGATATGAAATTCCTTTACCACAGGGGTCTGCCATTCTCCCGTGATAATTGCAGTATAGATGAGACGATAAGCATGAGAAAGTCAGAAGGAAGTCAAAATGCTCATGATGCCAGTGTGTTGTAGCAGAGGTGGGGATTAATGGCTGGCTTGCAACCAGATTTAATCAACCTGATTAGAACATTTGGAAACAGTGGGAGAAAATGTGACACTATGTAATTACTCTGGAAGACATTAGCTATCCTCCAACCAGCCATACGTTTGAAGGTTGCAAACAGATTCAGATTGTGAGATCAATGTGTTCACCCTTGTGTTGTCCTTGGGTCCAATTTGACCCATTTCTCAAGTTTGTTTTTTTATAACAGAAATGTGGGTTTCTTTTATCCAATTCAATAGCCCAAAAATAACTTGGATGCATGGATGTATGCTATGTTGTACACAAACATACAACGCAGGTAAAATACATGATTACTTATTTTGATTTTTGGGGTGTTTGATTAAATTTGATAGCATTTGAAAAAAAAAAAATTAAATGGTTTTAAAACCTGACTAAACACTGACATAAACCAGTCTGTGATGCACTTAGCATCCTGTTATCTTAACACAAAGCAAAAGAATTCATCATTAGTTTTTTAAAGTAAAAGATTAGTAGTAAATAGAACTAAATGTTTCGATCCCTTTCGTAGGAAACTCTTGACAGTAGCAGTCGGTGTGGAGTGGTGAAAAGGAGGGTAAGG
>NC_045742.1:25672987-25674508 GCF_008692095.1 Etheostoma spectabile
ATGTCATTAGGGTCATCAGGTGGGCACCATGCTTCATCGATGTTTTGCTGATTGAAGCCCACGTTGTCTCCAGAGGGCTCAACAGTGTACCCACCGTCCCAGGTACAACCCCTTCCATTCCATTCTCTCCATATACTTTATGGGCTCTGCCTGACAGGGGCGTCCTTCTCCCCGAGTGGGGCCTAAGCCTGACTGCATTACCATCTGTCTCTACCTTGCTGCCCAGTTCTTCATCCAGAGCCAGTTACTGCTTTTTTCGGCAGCACTTGACGTGGACTTGATGGCCTGTTGGAGGGAGCAAGCCTTTTACCCTTATTTTTCTCAGCAAACTGGTGGTAGATGTGGCAACAAATCCCATGCATCCCACCTCTACCGGGAAGAAGCTGGTCTTCCAGCCAGCTTGGGATGCTTCAGCTGCCAGGTGATATTGGATCTTTTTCCTCTCATGAGCCTCTTTTACCCCATCTTCCCATGGCACCGTTAATTCCACCACAGGACCATGTCTGGCAGCGCTGCTGGTCCCACCACGAGCATCACGTGCCGTACGTAGGGCATCGAGTGCTGAGGGGGGCACCAAAATAGCCTAATGAAAAATCACCATGGTCGTGATAATTAAAATGCCGATATTAGTTCACTACAGAAATATTAGGCACTTTTAAGGTATGTATATCACAAACAGGCAGAACAATAGATTTATTTAATTGCTCAAGAAAGTATCAATGGTCCACATCCACATTGAACTTCCCAAGCTCCCAGTGGGTGCCCTACCCTATCTTAGTGGTCTGGTGGATTGCGCCTGGCCTGACAAAGTTTGACAGTGGGCTAGGCTGAGGCTGAATCTCATTTCTCTGTCTAAGTCAACTTTTTTAGAAATGGCCTTGAAAAGACAGCATGAGTCAGGAGCAGAGAAAAGAAAGAAGAACAAACTGTGAGATGATGCTTGTGCATTAAATGCAGGTAAGTCCATGTTTAATCATTCTTAAATACGAGAAATGTCTTCCTAATGTAATGCTAATGTAATGGTTAGCCTATGCATACACCTCAAACTAGCAAATGTTATTGCTAATGTTAGCAAATTCAAATATGTTGTAACTCAAGTGCAAGCTAAGTTGAGATTTTACTGTAAAACATTATATATGCATTTTACAAGTAACTGACACCAGCTAGCTGTTACTTACAGTAGTTTATGGTTTATTTTGACGTGATGGTGGTCAATACTTTCTCAGTAACAGTTAGCAGTAGGCAAAAGGTAGGCTAACAATTCCTCTTGCTTCAGTCCATTTATTACCGTGTAGCGTGCAATTAATAGTCTTTAGTCAGGCATTAAGCAAAGTTTACCTAGCAGCGTCACTTAAGAATGTATATCATAGCATTTGCAACGCATAATAAGCCCACGACCTTCTTTAGGATTGTCATTCTGTAGAATTGAGCGGAATAATTTATAATAATAATAATAATTTATACTCTTTATTGATCCCCTATGGGGAAAATAGAATTTACACTCTGTTGTTATTACACACT
>NC_045742.1:25674518-25676445 GCF_008692095.1 Etheostoma spectabile
CTGAAATACACACACATGCTCAGGTCCTGTACATGCACTAATGGAGAAATGTCAGAGTGAGTGGGCTGCCAGTGCTGAGCCAGCACCCTAAGCAGCTGAGGGGGGCTCGGTGCATTGCTCAAGAGCACCTTGGCAGTGCCCAGGAGGTGAGCTGGCACCTCTCCAGCTATCAGTTCACACACCGTACTTTGGACCAAACGGGGACTTGAACCGCGACCCTCTGGTTTCCAGCCCAACTCCCTACGGAGTTGATAATGTGTTACTAAAGTAACATACTGTAAAGTGTTGCTGCCACTGCTAGCTTAGCTACATCTGAATGTGACAGAAGCTAGGCTACAGGACAAAATGAACTGGCGTTTTGATCGCATGTATGTCAGGATGCAAAGGCATGGACGACGTCTGCCGGGGAAATAGAAATATGTTTTGTAGTAGACAAAATACTCTCATAAACATATTTAAGTTGTGTTCAATTAAATGTTAAATTAATGTTTCAGATTCCAAAACGTAGTCTTGTAAGGTGTATCATTTTGCTTTCATTTCTGTAGGTAACATATAAATATAAAAATGTCATTATGAATGATATAAAGCAAACATTATTGTTGAATTGTGTGCAATATTACAACTCATTTTATTATGCTTCTATATTAGATTAGATTTATCAAATTGTTGATGAAAAAGTAATAAAGGGGAGAGCTCCTTGGCTGCATGCTTTCAGTTTTAAATGTTTCGAATTTTTTTCGTTATAAGATTCTATCTTCTTTCTTTCTATACCGATCCTTTTTCTCCATATTTCTAAATGAACGCAGGGTCAATGCTGAGAGACGTACAAAGAGGAGAACATGGCCAATGAGAAGATACAGACAACAAGCAACCATCAACAAGCAGTTCAGGCATCAACCCCAGCCGGCCAGCAGGTCTTAGTTTGCACTTTCAAGTGTGAAGTGTGTGGGCTATTCTACATAATATATTTACAAAGTCAGCAAAGCTGTGAAGCTTAGACTTTCTCTTTTTATGGTTTATTATTTATATTGTGATGCTGCTATTATGTTTTTGGATTTGAGTTATCTGAAGCACTTCTGCTTTTCTTATTTGATTTGACTGGTTTTGAAAAATCTTTGGTTTATTTTGATAACAATATGCACTTCTCAACACTTGAATGCGTGTGCAGCTCTTTACATAGTGTGATTACAAAATAAAATAAAATTGGGTGACTTTTCTGCTTCTAATTCTTTGCTTTAACGAAGATCATAAAGGAATTATGCTTTGGGCACCAAAATGGCTAGCTGCTGGCCGGAGTGTTGTAGCCACTATTTCCAGTCCACTTCCAGTTACCAATCCCGCGCTGACTGCAAATGCCTGCATCCTTATGTGTTGTGTGATGCTCTTGGTGTTGGCCAGCTGGTATGAAACTTGTGAAGTTGAACTGTCCTGCTGATGTTTGTGGGAGGTTGTTTGTGGTGGTTCGCTTCTGTTCCAGTATTGATGAGTACCTGGTTTAGTAGCCAAGTATAGCGCCGTTGGGTGAGACTTGTGGTGCACCCTGATAGAATGTGCCTTAGGGATGCAGATACAGGACACAGGGGACAGACGGGATCTTCCCCATACCACACTTTCAGATTTTGGGTAGCTGGTCATACGGCTCTGATGACAAAACTCAGCCGCGCTCCGTCCATCTGCCAAATGTCACGCCAGCTGAGCTTTTTCTTCTCCAGGCCCTCTCAGTTGGTCCATCTCCCCTGCTTGGACACTTCTTCTACCATTAGCTGTTTTGCACTGATGTTGCTTTGTGCCACAGAGGAGTTTTTGGGATGAGACCGAACCCTGCCCTCTCATGCTGTACTTGTCCAACCACATCTCTGAAGTGTTTGAATGACAGCATCCTTAGATTCAGTCAGGGTCATGATAAGCCTTGCTTTGGTGCATTTGA
>NC_045742.1:25676455-25679217 GCF_008692095.1 Etheostoma spectabile
CACACACACACACACACACACACACACACAGAGGATCCTTGGTGTATAGTTAGGTAAGCCAAATTAAAGTCAACAAACTAAGCACAAAAAGTTGTACTTAACCTTGCTGGCATGAACCCATGTGGAGAACAGGTCATTCACACATCCGATGTGTTGTCTGACCCTGCAGCCAGAGGTCGGACACAGGATGGTTCTCTTTTACATCTTTTTGCTTCCACCTCAAGCTGACCCTTTACTGGCAAAGTGCTCATGTAAAGAACAGGAATCCTTTAGATATAAACTGCTTCCCAATGGTCTAATGATAAGATGATGGTGTAAATGATATAATGAGGAGCAGTTTTGCGGCAAATATTCTGGTAAGTCTCCCTCTCTGTCTGGGGATAAGGTATTGGCCTCTATTCTTCTGCCATAGTCTGCAGTTTTTCCACGTTTGGCATTGGTTTGTTATTGCCACATTACGTAATTCACCATTTTTAATAAACAGATGCTTTTGAAATCCAAGACTCTGGCCTCTGCGGATCTAACTGCCTCAAGTTGTTATTAAAACATCAAACTGATGATTGTCAGATCTCTTTTAAAGCTGCCGAATGCTGGCAATTGGCCCTCAGTTCAAAAATGATTAAATAGTGTGTAACATTTGTTGTTCAGTTGTTTGGCAGTGCTTTTATTGTGGGGCTCCTGAGAGGTTCAGAGCATGTCTATCACTAAATAGTTAGATATTTAATCCTCCATTTGGTCCTACTTTAGCCACAGTAAAAGCATATTATCAACTTTATTGACCAAAGAAAATGATCCTAGCCCGTCCTCCAAAATGTAAGAGAGCTGTCCTGACTAAATTATTCAATGATAAAGCACTCGCTCACATTCTAGTGTGTTAATAGTGAAGATTATATTAAAATTCTCAGTAGTCTTTTTCTTTTCAAAGCCGTCTCTGCACTCTGCACAGCAGATGTCTCACATTCAGTCGTTTGGCATTGCCAGCTCTACATCCACTGCGCTGTAGAGTAAGGTCTGGCTATACAACACATACATTCCAGCACAGGACAAAAAAAAGATTGTTTTAATTTCTTTAAACCAATCACAATCGTTTTGGGCGGTGCTAAAAATCGACGTGTGGACGTGTGTACTTTGTCCACAGCAATCCCACCAATCTGTCCCATATATTCCCAGTTGGAGACTAAATGCCGTAAACATATTCTTTATAAATCTTTACAATCATTAGATGAAAAGAATCAAGCAGGCCTGTCCTATTCAGGATCCCTGCACTGTTTGTAAAGTCAAATTTTTATGATTTCTAAGACCTTTTTAAGACCACCACAAATATAGTTTGAGACCCAAAAATGTTGAAAAGAACAAGCTATTAACAAACTTTCAAGCTTAATAATGCCTCTATAGGTCTTGTGCATCCTCAAAAACAAAAATAATATACAAATAGATTCAATTGTTGCACTAGAAATGTAGAATGTGCTCAAATCAGAATGACAGCCAATACATCCAGAGCATGAGCCAGAGCCATCTGAGCACACCAGGCTCATCACTTAAATTATGACTCATTCCCATGTCAACATCACAGAGTCGTATCAAAAACTATTTTTGACACATTTTTATCTATGAAAATAAATCAGGAAACACAGCGGGACATGCAGCAACTGTGATTCATTAGATTAAACGACTCAATTTGACAACGCTTTGCAGTTAACTTTGTTACTAGAAATGTTTGGATCACATCAGCTGTGCCACTGACACGGGGCTACGTTAAATATAGCTGCTACATGTAAAGTTCACGGATGTACAGGAGCTAAATCTGTCGATTGGAATTTTTTTTTTATAGCAGATATTATTCTCTTAATACATCCATGGATACAACACGATTTACGTAGCAAAGCCTTTGGTGTGGGAAACCTGGGTTCAATTCCCACTGCGATACATCAACCACTGTGTCCCTGAGCAAGACACTTAACCGCTAGTGGCTCCAGAGACGTGCAACCTCTGATACATAGCAACATTATAAGTTGCTTTGGATAAAAGTGTCAGTTAAATTAAATGTATTGTAAAGTTTAGTGTTTATATGTGCGGTATTTATTCAGTTTGGGAATTCCCAAAATCTCTACAAAGCTAACGTTAGCTTAAAGGGATATTTCACCTTTGGAAAGATGAATATATATTCAAATTGGGTCACTTATGTAGTAAACTTTTTTTTTTTTTTTTTTTTGGGATGTTCCTTTAGGCTGAGAAACGCCAGAAAATGTGTTTTTGGCTCATATGGATGAAAGACACCAAATCCCAGAATGCACTTGCGTTGCTTCTCTACGAGTCCACTCCCAAGCCATACCTACCATTTACAGACATGTAAATGGTAGACAGGCCCCTCCTCCCTATGCCAAAACAGTGACAAAAAGTTGAAACTGAAAACAGTGACATTGTGAAAATCTTGACAGCGTAAAAAAAAAAAACTGTCTTTGAAAAGACACGGACATCAAGAAAAAATTTACATTGACATTGAAAAACCTATCATGATGCAAACAAATGTCAAAGTGAAATAATATCATAGGACTATGAGATTATTACTTTTTGATGTTTGTGTTTTATACTTCAGTTCAACAGTTTTCAATGCCGATATTTGTTGTTTCAATGCCAAATTTTATTTTCAATACCACAGGTTACTGTCACTGTTCTAGCTCCATAGTCTATGCTGACGTTTTTATATTGACTTTGTGTTGGCATTCTAATCTCCGGTGGATTTCTGAGGACTATGTTTAACT
>NC_045742.1:25679227-25681865 GCF_008692095.1 Etheostoma spectabile
TCTCTGCAGGGTAAATCCAGACAGCTAGGTTTGTCCAATCAGAGTTTTCTGTTGTACGACTAAACAACTTTTGAACATGTTCCACCAAAACAACTTTCTTCCAGAGGAGATTTTGCAGAGGCACCGTGGCTCCGCCAAGCCAATTGGGATTGGTTTAAAGAAATGCCAATAAACCAGACCACGTTTCTCTCCCCCCTGGAATGGACTAGCCAGACCTTCCTCCGCAGTACTGTGGAGGAAGGTGTTATGGGCATTTTGTTAACTGAGCTCAATGTTGACAAGCTAGCACACAACAACAATCTACCTGCTCAAAGTGAATGGAGTAATGTATTAATCTGTATTGCTAGAAGTTAGAAGAGAAGTTAGAGCAGAAGATCAATATTAGTCTGTCTGTGCATTAACCTCTTAAGGCCTTTGGCTCAGTCCCCTGCTTGAAAATGATACATCCAAAAGGAATGGAGTATATCTCTGCAATTACAAGATCTATTTTAATGATCTGGGTATCACAATAAAGGGAAAACTTGTGAGATTCATGTAGAGGTGTAAGCATCACTATATATGATACTGGGTCAGAGTAAATGAAGATGAATTACAGCATAAATTAAAGATTGAATTTCCGCCAGAACAAAACTATCAACTGTTAGAGGGAATATCCCTCTGGAATATTGCAGTTGCAGCCCAAAACCTTAGCACAACATCTAAACATGACCTGTGAAGACATTTAGACTTATAAAGTGAAGCACAGCAAAGTTAAAGAGGTTTTAGTAGAAGCATGTTTAGGCGGACATTTGGGTACCATCTGTGCCATTTGACATTCAGATACCAAACTTTAAAACGCACTACATTTCACTTATACATCCCTGAACGGGATTTTTTCATCTAAATATAAAAAAAAAATTCCAATCAAGTAAAACCATACGAGGGAAATTAAATTTGACTCTTACTTGAGGACATTCATTTACAATAAAAAACTAAAAAAAACTAACCACAGTTAATTAACAACAATTAAATGTATATAGAATCATTTGTTTTATGGTGAACACTGTAATAGCCGATCAACGCATCATATTACGGATTATTATTGTACTGATTTTGGTCAGCTACAGAGTCTGGAACAGGTACAGACTTAGTCTGCCACACACCAGGCTGACAGTAGTTCAGTCTTCTCAACTCACTCTGGGAAACAAAGCAAATAAGTAAATTTCCTAATATGTAAACTATTCCGTTAATCCTAGCATGTGCAAGCAAGGATGGGGTTTCTTGCATTTTAAACGTTGCTGTTTGACCAGACTCTAATGATGTTGGAGCTTCACACTTTACACTTGAATTCACCAACAGGGGTGGAGCTAAAAGCGGGACACGGGGTGACACCGGCCCCCCAAAAACATGATTGCCACCCCCCCACCAATCCGTTGGGCTAGATTGCTGTCAATCTGACAATTATGATTTCCATTGGATCCGAGTACTGTCACTTGACTGCCTGTTCGGCCATGTAATATTTTTAAGACAACTATCCAAAATTCTGATACCATGGAACTGGCAGTGGATTTTTTTTTTTTTTTTTTAAAGTGGCGGACTGAGCATATATAAAATTTTTATTGTATTCAGATATACAATTTTGTTTAAAATTAAAACAAGTGAAATTAATAATGAATGTGATGTTTTATTTATATAGATTATATAGATTTATAGATTGCGTTGTTCTATTCTATCCAATATTTCCTCTTGATTTCCAAGCATATGTTATATACTGTATTGTGATAAATTGCCCCCCCCTCACCCATACTGATTATTGGTCCCCCTTCCCCGTGCCACCCCGCCTAAAAAAACCTGGAATCTCCCGTTCACCAAACTAAAAAAACCTTTTGTAATGATCTTTTCCCTTTAACAGGCACGTTTGTTGATGAAAAACTCAAACTGACTCAGTGTCTAGCCCCTGAAAGTTATCCATGTCATACTACCTGAAATCAGTGTCTGCAAGGTAGGAAAAACACATTGCAAAAATCCAAACACAATGGTGTAATTTAAAGCATACACTGTAAAAAGTCCTTCAACAGAACTGTCCATACAACTTTATTTTAAAATGTATAGTTCTTTCAATAAATTAATTTCCTTTATTTTGCTTTCAGATTAAGTTAGAGAAAAATAAAAAAGTGTGAATGTTGTGGGAACGTGCACCTTTCTACCATAAAATTGATTTCGTTGTATTTTACAATAAACTGCCTTCCCAAAACTCAGTTTTTGGCCATGTGGTTATTTCTCCGTAATTTTGGAGGGCATTTCTTCTCAAAACATGTGCTGTATTTATATAGCGCTTTTCCAGTCTTAGCAACTGCTCAAAGCGCTTTTACATCATACAGGAAACATTCACCATTCACACACATTCATACACTGTGGCCGGGGCTGCCGTACAAGGTGCCACCTGCTCATCAGATAAACATTCATACGCATTCACACTCCGATGCGCAGCACCGGGGGCAACTCGGGGTTCAGCGTCTTGCCCAAGGACACTTCGACAATGACTGCAGGGGCGGGGATCAAACCACCAACCTCCCAATTGGCAGGCAACCGCTCTACCACTGAGCCACAGCCGCCCCTTAAAACATACGTAAGTAACCATTTTTATCGGTGAAAGTTA
>NC_045742.1:25681875-25681952 GCF_008692095.1 Etheostoma spectabile
AAAATTGAACGTTTATTTTCTCTTTCTCATGCTAAAATAGCTCTCAGTTTCCGTTTGTCTAACGTTAACTTTACCAA
>NC_045742.1:25681962-25682277 GCF_008692095.1 Etheostoma spectabile
GCCACGAGGCGTTTTCAAATGTGCACGAACGTTAAGCTCAAATGATTAGCTAACGTTAAACGGTCTATTTTTAGTCAAATGCGGTTTCTACATCAATGGTACACCCTGTTAAGTAGATTTCAATAATCAAATCCGTAATTACTAGCTTTGACTAAACTGTTGCAAGTCATGTGCAGGATTGCTGCTTGCTGATTAGCATTAGTACTGCATGCTAACGCTAGTGGGAGCAACCTGCAGCATAGAAAACAACTCTTACTGAAAGAATGTCCATTTACAGAAGAAAAGTAGGCAATGCAAGTTTTTCTGTTTCGTAAA
>NC_045742.1:25682287-25682664 GCF_008692095.1 Etheostoma spectabile
TCGGCTTTCAGCATCAGCAAACAGATTGTACTATGTCGGGCAAATTTTTGTCGGAGCATTTCTGAATTTATATGCTTCTAAAGTAACATTACAACAACTGCAACATTTTTCTTTTAGTCATAACAGGTTTGGTAAATTAAAAAATTGAACGGACTAGATACTTAACTCTGGTTATCTGTTCACACACGTGTGTACATTTTTTTGGTAAATTGTTTTCCTTATGGCTATTTTAACCTTTGATTTTGTTTCTTGCAGATAGTGAGGAGTTTGGAAGGTGCAGTTCTACTGGGTCAGCGTATATGTCTCAGCGGGACGAGGACACTCCAAAGCTCTAGGAGCTGTTTGCTTTTCAAAGTCAAAGTCAAAGTCAAAGTCTG
>NC_045742.1:25682674-25683163 GCF_008692095.1 Etheostoma spectabile
TCAATTTCTTCACATGTCAAAACATACAAAAAAATCGAAATTGCGTTTCCCTCTATCCCACGGTGACAACAAGACATTATAACCAATTTGGTCCACAGACAAACATAACATTCAAGTAAACAATATAAAAAGAAAAATAAGATGATATATACAATGAGGAAAATAAGAGCAGCAAATTTGAGTTAAAATGTGCAATTAGCATACAGTGACAGTCAATGTATGTGCAAAGTCAGGCGGTAGCATAGTGGTGCCGGTTATGTAAGAGCAGCAGAATGTGTTCCCAGTGTTTTCAGGACAACAAAAAGTGGCAAAGTGTGAAGTGGAGTAGTGCAAGGCAAGGCAGCCATTTGGGTCCAAAGTCCAGGATATTTATATAACTGAGGGTAGAGGGGGGAGAGAGTTCAGCATCCTAACAGCCTGGTGTATGAAATTGTTTGTGAGTCTGGTGGTGCGGGAGCGCAGGCTTCTGTACCTCTTTCCAGAGGGCAG
>NC_045742.1:25683707-25686640 GCF_008692095.1 Etheostoma spectabile
TCCAACCTGTATTGAGTCTCGTCGTCCTTGGTGATGAGACCCACCAGAGTTGTGTCGTTGGCAAATTTCACCATGTGGTTGTTGTTGTAGGTTGCAGTGCAGTCATGCGTCAGCAGGGTGAAGAGCAGCGGGCTGAGCCTGGCTTGCCCCTCAAGGCTGCGTAGCCTTGAGGGCCCCCCGTGCTCAGTGTGATGCTGCTTGAGATATTATTTCCAACCCGTACTACTTGAGGCCTCTGACAGAGGAAGTCCATACCTTGCAGAGGTAGTACTGAGTCCCAGTTTGTCAAGTTTACAGATGATTTTTGTGGTAATGGTGTGTGAATGCAGACTGAAGTCTATTAACAGCATCTTTTATCCAGGTGGGTGAGGGCTAGGTGGAGGGTGGAGCAGATTGCATCCTCTGTGGACCGCTTGGCTCAGTATGCAAACTGGAAGGGGTCCAGGGTGGGGGGGAGAATGGATTCGATGTGTGACATGTGTACTCAAAATTGTAACGTTTATGTCCTCTCTTTCTCTGCTAAATAGCTCTCAGTTTCCGTTTGTCTAACGTTAACTTTACCATTGTGAGGATGTCCCGAGGCGTTTTCAAATGTGCACGAACGTTAAGCTCAAATGATAGCTACGTTAAACGGTCTATTTTTAGTCAAATGCGGTTTCTACATCAATGGTACACCCTGTTAAGTAGATTTCATAATCAAATCCTTATTACTAGCTTTGACTAAACTGTTGCAAGTCCATGTGTCAGGATTGCTGCTTGCTGATTAGCATTATACTGCATGCTAACGCTAGTGGGAGCAACCTGCAGCATAGAAAAATCTCTACTGAAAAATGTCCATTTACAGAAGAAAAGTGGCAATGCAAGTTTTCTGTTCGTAATATGGTTTTTTCGGCTTTCAGCATCAGCAAACGATGGTACTATGTCGGGCCAAATTTTTGTCGGAGCATTTCGAATTATAGGCTTCTAAAGTAACATTACAACAACTGCAACATTTTCTTTTAGTCATAACGGTTTGGTAAATTAAAAAATTGAACGACTAGATCCTTAACTCTGGTTATCTGTTCACACACGTGTGTAATTTTTTTGGTAAATTGTTTTCCTTATGGCTATTTTAACTTTGATTTTGTTTCTTGCAGATAGTGAGGAGTTGGAAGGTGCAGTCTCTGGGTCAGCGTATATGTCTCAGCGGGACAGGACACTCCAAAGCTCTAGGAGCTGTTTGCTTTTCAAAGTCAAAGTCAAAGTCAAGTCTGCTTTATTGTCAATTTCTTCACATGTCAAAACATACAAAAAATCGAAATTGCGTTTCCCTCATCCCGGTGACAACAAGACATTTAACCAATTTGTCACAGACAACATAACATTCAAGTAAACAATATAAAGTAAAATAAGATGATTATACAATGAGGAAAATAAGAGCAGCAAATTTGGTTAAAAATGTGCAATTATGCATACGTATGCACAGTCATGTATGTGCAAAAGTCAGGCTTAGCATAGTGGTGCCGGTTATGTAGAGCAGCAGAATTTGTTCCCAAGTGTTTTCAGGACACAAAAAGTGTCAAGTGGCAAGTGGAGTAGTGCAAGGCAGGAGCCATTTTGGTCCAAAGTCCAGGTATTTATATAACTGAGGTAGAGGGGGGAGAGAGTTCAGCCTCTAACACCTGGTGTATGAAATTGTTTGTGAGTCTGGTGTGCGGAGCGCAGCTTCTGTACCTCTTTCCAAGGGCAGTGATCAAACAAATGTGAGCGGGTGACTTGCATCACTCACAATTGTGGTGGCCTTGCGGGTGAGGTGGGAGTGTAATTTCTCAGGGAGGGGATTGAAGCACCAATAATCCTTCCAGCTGTGTTCACTATGCGCTGCAGGGCTTTCCTGTATTCAGTGCGCTTCCGCCCCACAAGCAACACAGCTGGAGAGGACTCTCAATGGGCCGCGGTAGAACTTGTTCATGATGCTGTGAGCACTTACTCGCCTAGTTTCCGCAGGAAGTACAGCGGCGCTGGGCTTTCTTCGCAGTGATGCAGTGTTGGTGGTCCAGGAGAAGTCTTCACTGATGTGCACCCCCAGAAATTTGTGGCTGCTCACCTCTCTCCACCACAGCACCGTCGATGGTCAGTGGCAGTGTTGGATGACCTCTCCGGAAGTCACAACAATCTCTTTAGCCTTCTGACATTCAGCGGAGGTTGTTGTCCTGCACCACGTGGTCAGAAGGTCGACCTCCAACCTGTAGGAGTCTCGTCGTCCTTGGTGATGAGACCCACCAGAGTTGTGTCGTGTGCAAATTTCACCATTTGGTTGTTGTTGTAGTGTCATGCAGTCATGCGTCAGCGGGTGAAGAGCAGCGGGCTGAGCCTGGCTTGCCCCTCAGGCTGCGTAGCCTTGAGGGCCCCCCGTGCTCAGGATGCTGCTGAGATATTATTTCCACCCGTACTACTTGAGGCCTCTGACAGAGAAGTCCAGTAGCCAGTTGCAGAGGTAGTACTGGTCCCAGTTTGTCAAGTTTACAGATAGTTGTTTGTGGTAATGGTGTGTGAATGCAGACTGAAGTCTATGAACAGCAATCCACATATGAGTCTCTTTTTATCCAGGTGGGTGAGGGCTAGGTGGAGGGTGGAGCAGATTGCATCCTCTGTGGACCGCTTGGCTCAGTATGCAAACTGGAAGGGTTCCAGGGTGGGGGAGAATGGATTCGATTGTGTGACATGACAACCGCTCGAAGCACTTCATGATGATGGTGTCAGTGCCACGGCGGTAGTCATTAGCGATGGAGCCGTTTTCTTCGGCACAGGTATGATGGTGGCAGCTTTGAAGCATGATGGGACGATGGCTTGCTTCAGGAATTGTTAAAGATGTCTGTGAAGACATCCTAAGCTCCTCAGCCAGTCCTTCAGCGCACACCTGGGATGTTTGTCTTGGCCTGCTTCCTTCCGGT
>NC_045742.1:25686665-25689600 GCF_008692095.1 Etheostoma spectabile
GTGTTGATAGCAGCAAGTGTCCTCTTCACGCTATCGGCAGAGAGACACAGAGGCTGCTTGTGTGGAGGGGGAGGGGTCTTCTGCGGGCAAGTGCTGTTTTGTGCTTCAAAGCGAGCAAAGAAGCGGTTCAAATTGTTGAGCAGAGGGATGTTGCTCTCACAGCTCTGTGGCGCTGGCTTGTAGTCCGTGATGGCCTGAATGCCTTGCCATAGGCTTTGTGCGTTCCTGCTGTTGTACTCAAAATTGTAACGTTTATTCTCTCTTTCTCTGCTAAATAGCTCTCAGTTTCCTTTGTCTAACGTTAACTTTACCATTGTGAGGATGTCCCGAGGCGTTTTCAAATGTGCACGAACGTTAAGCTCAAATGATAGCTACGTTAAACGGTCTATTTTTAGTCAAATGCGGTTTCTACATCAATGGTACACCCTGTTAAGTAGATTTCATAATCAAATCCTTATTACTAGCTTTGACTAAACTGTTGCAAGTCAGTGTGCAGGATTGCTGCTTGCTGATTAGCATTATACTGCATCTAACGCTAGTGGGAGCACCTCAGCATAGAAAAATCTCTTACTGAAAGAATGTCCATTTACAGAAGAAAAGTGCAATGCAAGTTTTCTGTTCGTAATATGGTTTTTTCGGCTTTCAGCATCAGCAAACGATGGTACTATGTCGGGCCAAATTTTTGTCGGAGCATTTCGGAATTATAGCTTCTAAAGTAACATTACAACAACTGCAACATTTTCTTTAGTCATAACAGGTTTGGTAAATTAAAAAATTGAACGACTAGATCACTTAACTCTGGTTATCTGTTCACACACGTGTGTAATTTTTTTGGTAAATTGTTTTCCTTATGGCTATTTAACCTTTGATTTTGTTTCTTGCAGATAGTGAGGAGGTTGGAAGGTGCAGTCTCTGGGTCGCGTATATTGTCTCGCGGGACAGGACACTCCAAAGCTCTAGGAGCTGTTTGCTTTTCAAAGTCAAAGTCAAAGTCAAAGTCTGCTTTATTGTCAATTTCTTCACATGTCAAAACATACAAAAAATCGAAATTGCGTTTCCCTCATCCCGGTGACAACAAGACATTTAACCAATTTGTCACAGACAACATAACATTCAAGTAAACAATATAAAGTAAAATAAGATGATTATACAATGAGGAAAATAAGAGCAGCAAATTTGGTTAAAAATGTGCAATTATGCATACGATGCCAGTCATGTATGTGCAAAAGTCAGGCTTAGCATAGTGGTGCCGGTTATGTAGAGCAGCAGAATTTGTTCCCAAGTGTTTTCAGGACACAAAAAGTGTCAAGTGGCAAGTGGAGTAGTGCAAGGCAGGAGCCATTTTGGTCCAAAGTCCAGGTATTTATATAACTGAGGTAGAGGGGGGAGAGAGTTCAGCCTCTAACACCTGGTGTATGAAATTGTTTGTGAGTCTGGTGTGCGGAGCGCAGCTTCTGTACCTCTTTCCAAGGGCAGTGATCAAACAAATGTGAGCGGGTGACTTGCATCACTCACAATTGTGGTGGCCTTGCGGGTGAGGTGGGAGTTGTAATTTCTCAGGGAGGGGATTGAAGCACCAATAATCCTTCCAGCTGTGTTCACTATGCGCTGCAGGGCTTTCCTGTATTCAGTGCCGCTTCCGCCCCACACAGCAACACAGCTGAGAGGACTCTCAATGGGCCGCGGTAGACGTGTCATGATGGCTGTGGAGCACTTACTCGCCTAGTTTCCGCAGGAAGTACAGCGGCGCTGGGCTTTCTTCGCAGTGATGCAGTGTTGGTGGTCCAGGAAAGTCTTCACTGATGTGCACCCCCAGAAATTTGTGGCTGCTCACCTCTCCCACCACAGACAAACCGTCGATGGTCAGTGGCAGGTGTTGGATTGACCTCTCCGGAAGTCAACAACAATCTCTTTAGCCTTCTGACATTCAGCGGAGGTTGTTGTCCCTGCACCACGTGTCAGAAGGTCGACCTCCAACCTGTAGGAGTCTCGTCGTCCTTGGTGATGAGACCCACCAGAGTGTGTCGTGTCAAATTTCACCATTTGGTTGTTGTTGTAGTGTCAGTGCAGTCATGCGTCAGCGGGTGAAGAGCAGCGGGCTGAGCCTGGCTTGCCCCTCAGGCTGCGTAGCCTTGAGGGCCCCCCGTGCTCAGTGATGCTGCTGAGATATTATTTCCACCCGTACTACTTGAGGCCTCTGACAGAGAAGTCCAGTACCAGTTGCAGAGGTAGTACTGGTCCCAGTTTGTCAAGTTTACAGATAAGTTGTTTGTGGTAATGGTGTGTGAATGCAGACTGAAGTCTATGAACCAGCAATCCACATATGAGTCTCTTTTTATCCAGGTGGGTGAGGGCTAGGTGGAGGGTGGAGCAGATTGCATCCTCTGTGGACCGCTTGGCTCAGTATGCAACTGGAAGGTTCCAGGGTGGGGGAGAATGGATTCGATTGTGTGACATGACACCGCTCGAAGCACTTCATGATGATGGTGTCAGTGCCACGGCGGTAGTCATTGAGCAGATGGAGCCGTTTTCTTCGGCACAGTATGATGGTGGCAGCTTTGAAGCATGATGGGACGATGGCTTGCTTCAGAATTGTTAAAGATGTCTGTGAAGACATCCTAAGCTCCTCAGCCAGTCCTTCAGCGCACGACCTGGGATGTTTGTCTTGGCCTGCTCCTTCCGGTTGTTGATAGCAGCAAGTGTCCTCTTCACGCTATCGGCAGAGAGACACAGAGGCTGCTTGTGTGGAGGGGAGGGGTCTTCTGCGGCAAGTGCTGGTTTGTGCTTCAAACGAGCAAAGAAGCGGTTCAAATTGTTGAGCAAGGATGTTGCTCTCACAGCTCTGGGCGCTGGCTTGTAGTCCGTGATGGCCTGAATGCCTTGCCATAGGCTTTGTGCGTTCCTGCTGTCTTTGAAGTGGGTGGTTATCTTGTGA
>NC_045742.1:25689625-25689766 GCF_008692095.1 Etheostoma spectabile
GTGTGTTGCTTTTTTGCTTCCTTGATGCCACGGGACAGGTTGGCTCTCGCTGTTCTCATACCAGCTTCATCCCTAGCTCTGTTGGCTTGGTCTCTAGCCCTCAGCAGCTTGAGGACATCCCCTGTCAGCCATGGCTTCCAA
>NC_045742.1:25689784-25690003 GCF_008692095.1 Etheostoma spectabile
GTCTTTTGTGTGGGTCACATCATCAATGCACTTGGTGATGTAAGAGGTTACAGTGTCTGTGTACTCCTCTACGTCTGTCTGGTTGTTGTAAGTGGCTGCCTGCTTAAACATATCCCAGTCTGTTGTGTCAAAGCAGTCTTGAAGAGCATCAGAGGCTCCCTCAGGACACACTTTTACCTGTTTGCGAACCGGTTTGTTTGCTTTCACTCTTTGTCTGTA
>NC_045742.1:25690013-25690176 GCF_008692095.1 Etheostoma spectabile
AGCATAACAGTGATATGGTCAGAAAGTCCAATGTGGGGGAGGGGGGTGGCTTTCTATGCTCCTTTGTGTGTAGTGTAGACCAGGTCCAGGATGTTGTCTCCTCTTGTTGGAAAGTTAACATGCTGGTATAGCTTTGGAATAACAGTTTTAAGATCTGCATGGT
>NC_045742.1:25690186-25690354 GCF_008692095.1 Etheostoma spectabile
AGTGTAGATGGTGAAACCGTCTGGGTGTGCCGTCTGTTGTTCACTGAGAGCCGAAAGTGGTATAGTTCACCAAGAGCCGTGTTCCTATCGCTGTTATTGTTGGTAGGCGGGATATATACTGCGACAAGCAGAATCACAGTAATTTCCCTTGGCAGGTAAAAAGGACGG
>NC_045742.1:25690364-25690751 GCF_008692095.1 Etheostoma spectabile
TCATAAACTCCGCCAGTGGTGAGCAGTGTTTGCATACTACTAGGGGCGGCTGTGGCTCAGTGGTAGAGCGGTTGCCTGTCAATCGGAAAGTTGGTGGTTCGATCCCTGCCCCTGCAGTCATTGTCGCCTTGGGCAAGACCTGAACCCCGAGTTCCCCGGTGCTGCGCATCGGAGTGTGAATGTGGGATGTTTATCTGATGAGCAGTGGCACCTTGTACGGCAGCCCCGGCCACAGTGTATGAATGTGTGTGAATGGTAAATGTATCCTGTAGATGTAAAAGCGCTTTGAGCAGTTGTTAAAAGCGCTATATAAATACAGCACATTTACATTTACTACAGTGTCCCGGCACCATTCATCACGGATGTAGACACAGATTCCTCCTCCTC
>NC_045742.1:25690761-25690931 GCF_008692095.1 Etheostoma spectabile
TCCCTTTACAATGGCCCTGTCTGCTCGATAGCATGCTAGCTGCTCCAGTTGTACAGTAGAGTCCGGAATGTTGTCATTTAACCAAGTCTCAGTGAAGACGAACAAACAGCAATTACTCACTGTCCGGTTCGTTGATCTGAGCAGTCGTATGTAATCCATTTTGTTGTCCA
>NC_045742.1:25690941-25691099 GCF_008692095.1 Etheostoma spectabile
ATTTGCCAGGAGAATGGATGGTATGGCTAGGCGAGTTGGAGTAGCCGCTAGCCTGGCCCGGACCCCTCCGCGCCTGCCCTTCTTCTGCTTCCTCGCACATCGCTTCCGACGCTTTCTTTCCGGGGGAGGAATAGCAGGCGAGTCCGGTGTTATTTCAG
>NC_045742.1:25691109-25691196 GCF_008692095.1 Etheostoma spectabile
TCCGAGTTCCTTTAGCGTCTCTGTTGCAAAGTTCAGACCGCTACAAACCTTGTTTTTGCAGATATCCAGTAGAAACTGCCTGCTGTA
>NC_045742.1:25691206-25691813 GCF_008692095.1 Etheostoma spectabile
GACGTAGTAAGACGAGACGAACATGTAAAACTTTCGGACAAACACCGTTCGGTTGGGACAGGGTGAGGTCGCTGCATGTGCACGCGCCGCCATCTTAAATACCAGAGGAGAGGGGTTGGTCAGTGCATCAACAACTTGTTGATGAAGCTGATACAGGTGAGGCAAAAGTGGTTAAAAGAAGTTTTAAGTTTTAGGAACACACGCATTGAACAAGTTTGTTGTTTTGTTTTCTTGCTCCAGTTGGCATGTGGCAAGTAACTTTGTTTTACAAAAATGTATAACTGGTTTACAGCTTATAACACATTTTAAGGTTAAAAAAAAATACCAGTTCATTCCCAAATAAATTTTACAGTCCTAAATACATACACTGTCTTATACAGACAGTTTTGGAAGTAAACTTTTAAAGCTTCATTTACTTACTACACTTACACTAATATCCAGCTTCATTGGTCGGTCTAGAGACTGAGACAGGTCTCAAAAAGCCACGAGCTAATGTAACCTCACACATGTGTCAGGTGATACTTGCACGCACATTTAAAAATCTGTCAACCAAGGCAAAATAAAAATCAAGATAAAAATTGTCTATCTTAAGTTCAAAATATGACCA
>NC_045742.1:25691823-25692208 GCF_008692095.1 Etheostoma spectabile
ATATTGATTTAAATGACAATAAATGACAGTTTATTAATATTTAGTTTGTCTGTCATACAGGAACCTGCAGATAGCAGTGTGCATGAGGACCTGAAAATGCACTTAATGTGTGCTTGCCATGAACCAGAAGCCGTTGAGAAGAGAGAGAGAGAGACACCCGGTGCTTACACATCTCTGCAGTCTGGCCAGAGTGTGCTGCTTTGTTCTCAGGGTGACACACATGCTGAATCTCCAGGATCCATACAAAGTTTGAGAACTTATAAGGTATTTCAAAGACTTTTTTTGTGGGACTTGATGCACTGCGCCCAAAACCAACCTACAAGTTCACAAGCTTTAAAAACCTGCTTCTTGAAGTGAAACGTGATCGTTGGCCTTGCACTGAAGA
>NC_045742.1:25692218-25692498 GCF_008692095.1 Etheostoma spectabile
TTTTCTGGTCAAGGATGTTACATTTTTCTGGGCCTAATGAGCGTATTCTGGAGTTGTACCTGAAGGCCTTTCAAGCACTTTTTGGGTCCAACTTCTGTGATAATTTCTGTTCATGAACATTTTTCTGTTATTTTAAAATGATTTAACTGATGTACTCGCTGAAATACAAGCTATTGTATCAAGCTGCAGTCAGTAAGCTGAGCTCACATGTTCTAGTATGTAAACTAGTATGTTTAAAAAGTAAAATCTACCAATTTAAAACAATGATGTCAAATGATGC
>NC_045742.1:25692508-25692670 GCF_008692095.1 Etheostoma spectabile
TTGACTGTTAAGCCGTGATGTTTCAAATGGTCAAATGTATCAAGATTATAATAATAACTGTTTAATAAATGCTGGAATCAAATACCTGTCGTTTCTTTGGTATATGTATGCCAATGCTAACTACTGCTAAGTAAATTGCACCTTGTAAACAGAAATAAAGAA
>NC_045742.1:25692680-25692933 GCF_008692095.1 Etheostoma spectabile
TTAAAAAAAATAAGTGCAGGATTTAATTTAAATCACATTTTTAATTTTAATTTTAAATGTAACCTAATTAAATTTAATTAAGTTTGTGGTTAAAAATTCTCTAGTTTGACAATGGTTAAACTTAATTTTTTTGTTTTTTTTGTAGACTTTACATAATAATTTAGCACATACAAAAATGTTTATTACTGAGTTTTACTTACTTAAAAAAACATGATGTTCACTAAACTAACAAAAAATGGTTGGAAAATGTTGT
>NC_045742.1:25692943-25695626 GCF_008692095.1 Etheostoma spectabile
TTAAGTTATATCTATGTAACAGTTTTTACAGTGTATGTAAGTTGTAGTAAATGGGCTAAAACATTAATATGGTCCCTAAAGGGCCCATCAAGACAGCAAAAAGGAAAGTGGAGGTATAATATGTATATAGGTATGTTTTTAAGCAGAGCAGCATTTCGCCGAAGGATGCTGAAGTTTCTACTTAAGAGTCTGAAAGAAGAATATTTTCAGAAATTGCTTCGATCCTCCATGCACAAGGTCTCAGCATAATTACAGAATATGTATTTATGCAAATCGTTAGTGGGTGGCACGCCTTGGCAATCAGTGCATTAGTACTGATGGTAAATTAGCCCAAGTTATTCACAATCCTCGCCTCCTCTCTTTCCCCTCTGCCCCTGGCTGAACAGCACTTTCTAGGCTGCAGCTATCCTGAGGAGCTGACACAGGGCCAGCAGACAGCATTCCTCTGAGTAATGGGAGTGTCAGCGTGGGTCACACTAAAGGAGCTGTGGAGGATGCAATGGTGCTGCGCTAAGCTAAACACTAAATGGGGGAAAGTTGCCAATTTTCAACCCTTCTGAAGCAAGTCATCTAGTGGAGATTAACATTGCACCACTACATTTACCTGGCAGATAATGTTGCAGATCCAGAGTCTACTCACAAAATATAACAATGAAAATATGATGCATTATTTATTTTCGCAAACTATCCAGCATTATATTAAAACTGAAATCTACACTTGGAAGTTCCTTGTGCTAATCATGCCTCTCTTTTTACTCTAAGTAAACATTTGAAAGCTGAACTGTTTACAATATGGCATATAAAGGGCTTGGTGAATTGGTGTGCTTTTATATAAATACTGTATATATATATGTTTTTAAATAAGCGGCTCATGAACATTGCTCAGAACGGCTATACATGCCAAAATGAGAGTGAAAGCAATTTTAAAGACTCATACTAAACCAACTTTTACAGGTTAAAGATAATACGTAATATATAGTTACTGATAAGCTGGACATTTAAATGAAAGATTTTAAAGTTTTCTATTCTAAAAAATAGTTTTTACTGAAATGCCATGAGCAAACCACTGCAAAATGACTTATACCTAGACAAAGGAACACAGACCCTGATGTAATACCTATACAGTTGTTAGGTTACTTGAGTATCAGTCTCATTACTGCTCTGTCTGCAATACTAGAGGCTAATCACAGAGATGAATGCAGCTCAGGTGGAGCAGACAGATATGAGAGCAATTACAAGATAGACATCTTCTAACCTGCAGCCAGCTGCAGTGATAGGTATGGAGATCCCAGCTTATCTGAGCCATGTTTGCCCAGGAGGCTATTACTCTGCTTTAACTTTGTCCTACTTTACTCCTGACCCACTCTGGCTGACCTATTTGACTGTATGAATCTATTGAATACATTACCCTTTTTCCGAGAAAAAATATCTCTGTATGTTGTTCATTATTACTGGGGCCCTTTCCAATTTCACTTGTTCATAACTTACATGCAGTAAATTGGAAATATTTTACAACAGTCTTGATCTGCATGCCTAGATTTGTTTCTGTACAAATTGTGTGACCTTTCTTACTTAATTGCAACTTTGTCTGGATCAACGGTACATTTCAAGATAATACATATAGATAGTGGAGAAATAGTCTAGCTAGCTGGCTTGATTTACCCTGCATATCTGAAGAGCAGTTAACCAAAATCCTCAGAACTCCATCAGAGTTTTATATGCCAACACAAAGAAAGTGGAAGGTGAGGGACAGCCGGCCTTAAAAGAGGGCCATCCGGTGGAACATTTGCACCCCGCAAACACATTTTGCAGAGGCACCGTCAGTGTGTCCGGTGCGTAGCTCCAACAAAACAAGTTCCTTCCCGAGACTATTTTACAGAGCCAGCATTGCTGAGTCCAGAGTTTAGCTCCGCCCAGGACAATTGTGATTGGTTTAAAGGGATGCAAACAACCCAATTTCTCCAATCCTGGAATGTATGTATTGCCATCCCAAAGCCCTGTGGAGATGGCAATGCAATACTGTTTAGAACGTAACCATCGTGAAACAATCAGAACGGGTTATTCTTCTGATTCACTGCTTTGTTCTTGCTCCCTCTCTTCATTCACTCTTCAGATGTATTCTAACTGGTCAGCTGAAAAAGAGAGGATTGCTGTTGTATTACCACATGAACTGTATGAACAACAACATACTGTATGATCTGCTACATTTACCCTTTGCTTCATTTGCATTTTGCTACAAGTGACACATTTGCCAATGTGTTTTCTTTGTTCAGTTCAGCTCTTACTATATTACCTTAGTGCTGGAGGAAGGCTCTTCAACTGCTCTCACACAATGTCTCTATCCCCCTTTCTGCTCCTCTCATCTCACCATCTCAGGAGCAGGGTATACTCTGGGGTTACTGGGGGTTAAACTCTTTCATGTCCCTAATGCTCCCAAGGCACAAGTACCACTTCAACAAAGGTACAACTGCAGCTTGAATGTTCTTCTGGAAAATTGCATGCGGGTACATGTGCGTGTCCGTGTCCTGGAACACATACGCTTGTCCACTTGTATCGATTCAAGTGCTGGCAGTTGTATGCTTTCAAATAGATGCATGATACAATAATTGTGTGTGGTTGCACATGTCTATAATCACACACACACACACACACACACACACACACACACACACACACACACACA
>NC_045742.1:25695636-25697628 GCF_008692095.1 Etheostoma spectabile
ACACACACACACACACACACACACACACACACACACACACACACACACACTGATATGAATAGTACTCCACATCATCACTGTCCAGGCTCCATTGTGTCTGGCTAAATGAGACAGAGCAGGAGATGGGAGGCTTTAGTGATCGGCTAACAACACAGCGTTGTATAACACAATACTATTAGGACACGCACTGGCACTTACTCCACGCTCTGCACACACCCCATTGTAAATCCTATGAATAATAATTTAAGAGTAAATAAAGTTTGGGCCTCCTGCTCGGCACAGCCATTGTTGTTCTTGCAGAAATGCTCGGTAATACTGCCACGGCAGTAAATCTTAGCGTTGCAAATTGACAGTGTAATTATATAGTGCAGTGTAAAAGTAAGGCTGATAATTACAATGTGTGTGTGTGTGCTTGTGTGCGAGAAGGAGATTAGGTGGATGGGATGGTCGGAAGGAGGATGGAGGGATGAGATCTCGGTCGTGGTGGAGCAGGAAAGGTGGGGGACAGTGAAAACGACAGGCTCACTCTTATTATCGTGGTTTAATTAAAATTAATCCCAGGGGCAGACCTGTGCACGTGTATGTGAGAGTGTGTGAGTGCACGTGTTCTCTGCGGCAATGCCCCCGGCTGTGTCCACATATGTGTTTGGATTGATGAGCTTGCAATCATCATCATCATTGCTATTTAAAGTCCAACAACACTTCTACATTTCATATTATTTACTAACATTGTGTGTCTCTAGCAGAGTCTGAATACAGTACATGTGTGGGTGGAGTGGGATAACATGTTTTTATATGGTCAGTGTGATGAATTTTTTTTTCAGTTCAGAGGAACGATGGTGCTGCACACTGAGGGTATGGAGATGTAAATAGATTTCTAGAGATATTTGCATAGTCGCCATTAGCACAATAATAACTTGCCATGGCCATGCCACTGTGTTTCTATGTCTTTTCCCTTATGTTGCCGTGTCCCCTGTCTTGTCAATCATTCCCTTCTAAGTTTGTACATCCTCTAGTCCTTTCCCACGCTTCCCCTTCCACGCGTCTTAGTCTCTTCCACCTGGGATGCGAGGGAAAGAAGCGAGGAAGACACGAGGAGACAGGAGTCTAGCAACAGGCATTTAACAAAATGAGACATCCGTGCTTTGGAGCCTTCATTTTAAATTGACGTAAATTTTTAAATGTGACACGTTGTAAAGCTGCCATGGTCTGTATATTCAGCTGTGTGTCAAGTGGCAAGCTTAATGCGGAAGTGCCAAAAAACGCACATACAATCAATTTTTTGTATTCTTTTTGTGACTGATCTCATCTCCACTTGAGGCTGGCTCCATAAGGGAGTCAATCCCCATTTTGTCTCACATTGCCAGATCTTCCTCCTCGGCGCTGCGAATGAATATCTGGCTAATCCACACAGCATTCGGGATGGGAGAAATACGTGCTCTGGTTTGTTTGTATTTCCTTTAAACCAACCACAGTCGTCTTAGGCGTTACTAAGCGTTGGACGGTGCCTCAAAATAGCAGCTGCAAAATAGCCTCTGGAAGGAACTTGTTTTGGTGGAACATGTGTACATTCAACGGTTGTTTAAGAGAAAACTGAGACTGGACAGATAGTCTAGCTAGCTTTCTGGATTTACCCTGCAGATATCTGAGGGCCAGGTAACCATAGTCCTCATAAACCAATTGGACTTTAAAATTAGTACAGAAAGAAAGCAGTATCTGGCAGAATTTCCGCACCAGAACAATGTTATTTCCCAACATATTCTCACTCCCAGCCAGCGTTTGGCGTTTAAAACGGACGTAAAAAGTCTTCTCTGGCATCTAGCCCTTTGTCGTAATTTTTAAATGGGCGGGACTCTGGGGTCACTTTTTGGTGCTCTGGGCCGGTATAGACCTTTAATTGAGATGCGGCACAAAAACGGGACAGTTAAAGGTCCCATGCAGAGGTGGGTAGAGTAGCCAAAAATTGTACTCAAGTAAAAGTACTGTTACTTC
>NC_045742.1:25697648-25698322 GCF_008692095.1 Etheostoma spectabile
ACTAAAGTAAAAGTAAAAAGTAGTCATCCAAATAATTACTTGAGTAAGAGTAAAAAAGTGCTTGGTGGAAAAAGAGAGAGTACTTTGGTAAAAATAGTACTGAGAAACAATTGAGTACTGTCTGATTTATTTTTTTAACACAAGCATTAAATCAGACAGACAAAAATACAAGATAGTCATCTTATAATTAGCTAATTACAGTTCATCCAATCAATAAAATAAATTAAAATGAATTTATTAATCAGAAAATAGCTTAAATAAAGAGACTTTTCACATTAAATTTGGATGCATATACAGTATGTATATGCTGTATATATGTATATATATATATATATATCTATATATATATATAGATATATATATACACATATGTAACATATGTATACATGTGTAACCTAAAAGACAAACTTTTGCCTATGCCTATTACGCTACATGTTTCATCAAATTACATGTTGAGTTTTTGAATTCTGAAAGATGGAGGTTGGGTGTGGGGCCTTGATTAACTGTCACTTTGATTTTTTGAAAGCCATGATGTCTCTTTCTCATGGGTGGGCCAAATTCTCTGGGTGGCAAAGCAGAGAAAGGAGAGGGAACCTTGCCCCTTATGACCTCATAAGGGGCAAGGTTCCAGCTAGATTCCATCTGAGCTTTCATTTTCTCAAAGGCAGAGCAGG
>NC_045742.1:25698332-25700415 GCF_008692095.1 Etheostoma spectabile
CTCTGTTTACACCTATCACCATTTCTAGCCATTGGGAGACCATAGGCAGGCTGGTTAAAAAACCTCATAACGTGAAATTTTCATGCCATGGGACCTTTGCGCTTGTTGTGTTGTTTGACCCACCACCCCTTATCTGGATTTTTGGTCTTTCATGCTACTCATTACCGTTGTCGGTCTTAATACTACGTCATCTTACAGCACCGCAGTCGAGCTGCTGCTATGCCTGGCTTCCAATTCAGATTCCATCTTATCTGTCTCTTTTCTGAACAGTTTTATTCAACATGACTCTGTGAACCTGCATTTTGATTTATCTCAACAATCAATCAAGCAAAGTAGCAGAGTAGTCCAGTGTGAAGTAGCAACAGTCAGAATATTAAATTGGAAAGATCCCATCTCACTCCATGGTAAATTAATCAATGAAAAAAACAGACATAAGCTCAATAGACAAGCCGACTCATCTCTTCAGGTAAACTCAAACAAGGAAAGAGCTCTCTGGTTGTTCTTTGATCTGATTAAAGACAACATGCCAAGACAGTCCACTTGTCTCTAACTGGTTTCTAAAATCTTTTGATGTCTCGAATATTGTAGTTAAGATCCCCTAAACCGAGACCAAATCATCCCCAAGACCAGAGTTTATCAAGACCAAATCAAGACCAAGACCAGAGTATGTTGAGACCAAGACCAGGACCAGAGTATATAGAGACCAAGTGAAGACCAAGACCAGAGTGTATCAAGACCAAGTCAAGACCAAGACCAGAGTGTATCGAGACCAAGACCATGACCAGAGTGTATCGAGACCAAGTCAAGACCAAGACCAGAGTGTTTCAGCGAGACTGCAATGAAGGGCCGACGTGAACCAAGCTCCAATGTAACCTAATGGGGCAATTGTGGACCCTTGGTTTTTATGCACTAAAAGTGATTTTTTTTTGCTTCTGAAAGGCTCAGATTGCTACTACAAGTGTCTGACAACGTAATCGATCTCAGGACGGGACTTTTTGTCTGAAGACAGCGGTGTGGAGAGTTGAACGTGAGATGAGAAAAAGACACCGAAATTACAGGCTCCTGTTATGTAAAAGTGTTTCAATGTAATGGCTCAATATTGAAATGATTGGCAGATGAGGTCATTATAGTTAGATGGCTGCCCCTATTCATTTGAGCCAGAGTAGGCTATAGTCTATGGATGAAGTATACAAATGAAGAGCGAGCAAGGTGACAGAGAGAAAGAGAGAGAGAAAGAGAGAGAGAGAGAGGCTGCAGCTACTCAGTGTTTCCACGCCCACTTACTCATACCACACCCCCTTTCATAACATTTGAACCGTTTAAGGTAGAGTTTTGTGTGAGGTGTCATTGAACTCAGCAGAGAGTTCCTTCTTCATTGGTGATGGGTTTGGTCCTCCCCCTATGCTTAAGCAACGCTGCTTTCATATCTGGTGACCCATTTAATGTAGAGTCTTGTGTGAGGTATTGCTGATCTCAGCAGAGAGTTTCTTTTCGATTGGTTGACCCGCCCCGTATTCAGCAAAACCCCTTTTTCATAACTTATGACCCGTTTGATGTAGACCCTTGTGTGAGGTAAAGGTTTGCTCTGACCCCTAAGCTTTGGCCAACTAAGCAGGGAGTTCCCTTTTCATTGGTGATGATTTGAAGTGTCTGAGTGCCGCAAATGCACGGTTACAAGGAGCGGCGCCAGCCAGTAACCCTGACTTGCAAGGAGGTGGGTGGGCCCGTCCAACGCTGCTTGCCTCTTTAATTGGAGTTGATCCTTACCTGCCATGTCGGTGGCGAAGGGTCTGTCCGGTCTCCAGCCGGTGTACCAGCCCACAACTTTACCCCCGGACACCAGAGGACGCTCATATGCTCTGCCGCCTACAAATCCCACAGGCCAAACAGAAACCCCTCGAGTACTGCGCATCTGCAAAGAGGGAAGAAGGAAAGGTTTCAGTTCAGTTATTAAAAGCTTAATACATACATAATTGTTTTGTATATTTCAAGTTTAAAGCTGTAAGACCATTTTAGACAGCTAAGTTAAATGCAAAATTGCAGGGGCGAAAGCAGACATTGTAGTCCACACCTGGGGGGGGGG
>NC_045742.1:25700425-25703211 GCF_008692095.1 Etheostoma spectabile
GGGGGGGGGGGGGGGTCTGGGGCTCACTTCATTTACAACAGCTATATGCACTATTTTGAAGCTATTTGATAACAATATGCCTACAAATCTGTACATAATATAGGAAATTTAGTTGCCAAGGTAATGAATGACTCTGTAGAGCTAACATCCTGTATTGTATCTAACTGATCTCCAACTGTCTTCATCATTCTGAAACCAGAACACAACTAATGTCAAAGTTGAGAAAGTGTCATTTCTGACACTAAAAAGAGGTAAATTGTCTGATGTTACTATGTTTAAGTTAGGCTACATAATGCAAGTAGGGTATTGAATTTGGCATTAACAGCATTACTAATCATAAAACCTATTGTTAGTAGAGGTCACAAAATTAATGTTGATATTTCAGCAGTAACAGAACTTTTGCAACATTGACTTGCCAGTCCAGTCAGAGAGACAGAGGGGGATAGGACACAAAGTTTGAGATTTCATGGCTGGAGCCCTGGAAGCCTCCCCTTGCTCTGGCACTGCAAATCTGTCTTTTGCCTTTTGAAACCCAACCAATGCCATTTGACAGTTGAGTAATTTAAGAACAGCAGGAGGCAGATGTACTCCAACAGTCTGCACTGTGGGGCTGTATGGTTAAAAATATGTGCAGCTGTAGTAACAACAGCTGTGACATCCTCTTAGGTCAGACGATTTGAAAGTTGTAAACTAAAAACTCTCCTCTTTGATAAAGCTTATAGTCAGGGAGTGAGGAGTTGCAGTTTTCGCCTAGACCTGCAGGGGAGGATGTATTGCTTCAGACACGGCACCCCTATTCTTCTCTCCTTCTCTTCATAGTCGTCATCTTCCAACCCTTATAGGACTAGCTGAGATTTGTCTTGCACCAGCTCTTAATTATGCTGTTATGGTTTTAGACTGCCGGGGGACTTCCTTTGACACACTGAGCTGCTCTCTCCTCTCCCTTTCCATCTGTGTGCATCCATGTCCCAGAAATCCTTGTTACTAACGCTGAGGATCTTGTTCCCTGGAGTTCTTATATTCTTTTGCCCAGCAGTTTTCCTTGGATTACAGTGGCACCTAAATCATGAATGCAGCCGTGGTCCTGCTACACACCCCATCTATGCTCTGCAGTGCTCTGCTGCATCCTGCTTTGCCCTGTAACGCCCTGCAGTGCCCTGCTACGCTCTGCTATGCCCTGTAACGCCCTGCTATGCCCTGTAACACCCTGCTAAGCTCTGCTAGGCCCTGTAACACCCTGCTACGCTCTGCTATGCCCTGTGACGCCCTGCTATGCCCTGTAACACCCTGCTATGCTCTGCTATGCCCTGTAACACCCTGCTACGCCCTGCTAAGCCCTGTAACACCCTGCTACGCCTTGCTATGCCCTGTAACGCCCTGCAGTGCCCTGCTACGCTCTGCTATGCCGTGTAACACCCTGCTATGCTCTGCTATGCCCTGTAACGCCCTGCAGTGCACTGCTATGTCCTGTAACACCTTGCAACACCCTGCTATGCCCTGTAACACCCTGCTATGCTCTGCTATGCCCTGTAACACCCTGAGCTGCCCTGCTACGCTCTGCTATGCCCTGTAATGCCCTGCTATGCCCTGTAACACCCTGCTACGCCTTGCTATGCCCTGTTACACCCTGCTACGCTCTGCTATGCCCTGCTACGCTCTGCTATGCCCTGTAACGCCCTGCTACGCTCGGCTATGCCCTGCAATGCCCTGCTACGTCCTGCTATGCCCTGTAATGCCCTGCAATGCCCTGCTACGTCCTGCTATGCCCTGTAACTCCCTGCAATGCCCTGCTACGTCCTGCTATGCCCTGTAATGCCCTTCAATGCCCTGCTATGCCCTGTAATCCCCTGCAATGCCCTGCTACGTCCTGCTATGTCCTGTAATGCCCTGCAATGCCCTGCTACGTCCTGCTATTCCCTGTAACTCCCTGCAATGCCCTGCTACGTCCTGCTATGCCCCGTAACGCCCTGCTACGCTCGGCTATGCCCTGTAATGTCCTGCAATGCCCTGCTACGTCCTGCTATGCCCTGTAACTCCCTGCAATGCCCTGCTACGTCCTGCTATGCCTTTTAATGCCCTGCAGTGCCCTGCTACGTCCATGAACTACTACAACTACTATTTCTTGTAATGGTTCCATTATTTTTATTGTAAAAATTGCCAATGTTCATCACACCCCCAGCTGGAACTGGGTCTTTGTAAATTATAGAGTGTGTTCTAGACATACTCTATCAACTCTAAGTGTCTTGAGATAACTCTTGTTATGATATGATGCCATAAATAAAATTGAATTGGACTGAATTATCCACATTCAGTTTTCTTGTCAATCATAATATAAGTTCTGCAAAAGCAACCTGGAAGTGGTGTCTGAGCCTACTGGCAACGTCCACCCTGCGGATGCATTAAAGTGGAAAACACCAGAAAATGTGGTGCCGTGGATTCTGAAATGAATGACTTATGTGTCGGTTTGCATGAGTGATTAGAGATTTTTAATTTCTAATGAAATGTGAGGGAGAGCAGCATGCAGGGACTCTGTGGCTAACTGAATAGAGGACAAAATGAAACTGAGCTGCCTCCCTACTTTTTCACAGTGAATGATTTTGCACACAGCCAGAAGCAGTGTGACGAGAAATGAGACACAGAGAGAGGGAGATAAAAGACAGGGATGGGGGTGGATGGGGGTGGGGCAGAGAGCTGACTGTATAAGGACAACTGAGTTTTTGTGTTAGGGTATAAGACATGAAACATCTGTATCTTAGCTTTGTGTGTGTGTATGTGTGTGTGTATGT
>NC_045742.1:25703221-25704253 GCF_008692095.1 Etheostoma spectabile
TGTGTGTGTGTGTGTGTGTGTGTGTGTGTGTTTGTGAGTGTGCGATTCTATTTTCCAACCCCGTCCACCCTACAGCCCATTCATTCAGACACTGCTCTTCATCACTCACCCAAACAGCCTCCAGCCAGTCGCTCATGACAAAACAACAGAACAAAACCAAATCAGTAAGCAGCGCTGCATTACCCACCCAGACATCACACTGAGCTCTGGCTTTTAAAACCACAGGAAACCAACTGTATATATAGTACAATATATGGAGAGGATTTACAGTTCTCTTCCTCGAAGTGATCATGGAGGAGGAGACATGGCTGTGTGCACAGAATAGCTGAGTGCATCACATGGTCTATAGAAAAATAAAAACCCTGAAGAGTTTATCTCAACTAAAACATATTTATTGGTGAATAATTTAGAAGAAACTGAACATTTTTTTCTAGCCTTATAGATGTAGGTAAAAACCAATGACAGCCCAGTGAGTAGAATATTTGTCCCATCAGGTGAAGAAAAGGTTCATGTTGATGTATTACTAATGGGGAGAACTGTCAATCTGCCATTGACAGCCTAATTACTGTAAAGGATGTCTGCCTCGAGCAAAGTGCATATTGAGCCTTGCCAGAGCTCAATGACAGAAGCAAATCTGTAGACCGAGCTGCAAGGGAAGAACATGTAAAAGCCAGTTTATATTAACATGCAGCTCAAAGTCCCTACTGACTGTAGTACTGGCTTCTAGCAGTGTTGTAGACAAGACCAACTTAGTCTATATCCTTTCAAAAAAAATGTATTTATATAGCATTTTACAGCAACCAGCAGGTATCCAAAGTGCTTAATAGAATGAGTAAAATCACATCATACAATAGAAAGAGTGAACATAGAAAACAGTAAAATCAGAAAAGGTTACAAAGAAACAAAAGAATGAAATTGTCACACCACTGCTACGTATTAAAAGCCAGACTAAACAGATATGTTTTGAGTTTGGACCTAAAAAGAGCCACATCTGTAACAGTGTGACTATCAGGGGGTAACTTGTTCCAGAGT
>NC_045742.1:25704263-25704593 GCF_008692095.1 Etheostoma spectabile
GGGGCAGCAACTGCAAAAGCCTGATCACGCCACTGTTCATACCTTGGGACTTCTAAAACCAAGTGATTTGAAGACCGCAATGACCGGTTGTGCTCCTGCAAAGTCAAAATTTCAGACAAATAAACTGGGGCGAGACCATTTCAAGCCTTAAAAACAAACAATAAAATCTATTCTAAAACGCACCGGGAGCCAATGCAGGGTGTAGAGAACAGAAGTGATGTGTGCACGTCTAGATGTATTAGTTAAAAAGCGAGCAGCAGCATTTTGCACAAGTTAAAGGCGTGAGATGGACGTCTGATTCAGACCAACATAGAGAGCATTACAGTAGTC
>NC_045742.1:25704603-25707356 GCF_008692095.1 Etheostoma spectabile
CTAATAAAAGCATGAATGGCCTTTTCTAGGTCGTGCCTGCTCAGAAAAGGGTCAACTTTAGCCAGCAGACAAAGCTGGAAGAAGCTCATTTTAACAACATTACTGATCTGCTTATCAAATTACATGCTGCAATCAAAAGTAACCCCCAAGTTCTTCTTCAAGTTCATCTTGCCAGATGCATGTAGTTTCCTTTCTTTGTGTGGGAATTTTAAACTGAGTGGGTTTCTGAGGACTAAGGTTAACTGCTCCTCAGATCTCTGCAGGGCAAATCCAGGCAGCTAGCTAGATTATCTGTCCAATCTGAGTTTTCTCTCGGACAACTATTTTGCAGTGGCTCTGTGCAGAGTTTAGCACCGCCCATGACAATTCCTTATTGGTTTAAAGAAATGCCATTAAACCAAAGTACTTTGGAGGAGGGTCTGGCAAAGCAAGACTAAGACCCCCTAAATAAATAAATAAAAATGCCCTAAATGTATCAAATATAAATTTGATGTCTGATGAAGGTCCTTAGCGAAAACCTGTGTCTCCAATAAGCTCATTGCTAACAATATGCAGGATTTCATGGTCTTACGCACCTGCCCACCACATTAGACAACACTTAGTTAAGTAGGTAACATGTTGAAACGATCCAACTGTTCCGTCACCCCCTAGCTAAATGTGGAGCTGAATTGCACTGGGGTAGCTCTGTGGCCCTCAAGTCTAGCTCCTCATCTCTTGTGCCATTGGTTGATGTAGACTTGATCTGTAGACCTGCAGCCAATCCGTCTATCTGGGAGATAAAGGCTGAGGATTTACCCACTTTAAGTTACTGTTACCTGCATATTTAACCTGAACCTGTACGTCTCTTGACAGAAAGCCCTATAAGGGAGAGCTGACAATTGTTAAATTTTCTCTTGTTGTTCTTGTGTTAATAGGAAGTTAGTATTAGTAAGTATTGTACATTTTTGTTTCTGGGGCAGTATAGTCAGCTTTGTTATTTCATTTTTACTTAGGGCTAGGATGTTTGTTACTTTGGCCAGGGAACTCCATGATATTTTCTGCATCCTTCCACATCTGGCAATAAAAGGTTAATCTGAACCTCCTGACTCCACATGTGGGCTAATGTTACTCCCCTCTCCCCTAGACCAACTTGGGGTCGTAACTCCAGCCCTAAACAATTTACATTTTTAGTGGAAAATAAGTAACTAGTTACATGTATCAGCATCAATCTACAGTGTGACCTATGTGTGAGAACAAAAAATGTTTTATAAATGATATTAAAGGGAAGTGCTAATGTGACATATATTAAAGTACAAAGGAATCAGTGTTAAGCAAAATATAAAATACTGTGACTTCAACTTTGCTCTATTCTAGGGTTGTTTCACTCAAATACAAATACAAAGAAATCTTTTTCTGCCACGAAAAAGAGTCTATTCAGTGTAACTGTGTAGCATGATGAAGGAATAGTCTGTATGACACTCAATGGAATGTCTTCACTGATGGGTTCAGGACTTCCAGACATCCAGAGAATGGCATCGTGTATAACCTCAAGACGTGATCGTCAAAACGATGAATGATTTCTTTCCTTTACAAATCAGTGAAAGGGCTGATTGGCAAACCATGTGTTATGATTTTAAGAGAGATGCTCTGTACAGGACACACAGGACATTCTTTGAACATTAAGGTCTATTATTTGGGTTGCCTAATCACCATGATGTTTTGTTTCTGAGGAACCACGAGGCCATGTTAGCATAGGGTCATCATTGTCTCCGACAAGACTGGAGTCCATTCAGCTGTTCAGATGGGTCTTGAGAGAGTACAGTGTATCCACAATGTGAATGTGAAAGCTTCTGTGCTTGAAGGCAAACACATTCTCATCCAAGCGTGTCAAAAAGTGACGTTTGGTCAGGTGCCTTTGGCTTTTGTTACTAACGCAAAAACACTCCTTTAGCGCCTAGCCCTTTGGCGTCAATTTAGATGTACTTGACTCTCAGGGTCTCAGTTAGGTGTATGAAGTTATAGTTTAGTGGGGTTATAAAATGTACATTACAGTGGCACGTAGGACAAGAGCGGGACATGAAGCGTGGTCTCCTGGGTAAAAGTCCTGTGTTATTTGACCCAAAAGCCACCCCAACCAACCTCCTTATGCAGATTTTCGGTCTACCCGGTGCGTTCCATTCAGGCGCTAACGGGGGATTTTGGTGTCAGTATCAGACACATAGGCAGAAATCGTGGGAGGGGGGTCAGGATCTACCTACCTGCTTTCCTCTGTTAACGGTACGTACACACATAAGTCTGGTAGGACTCGTGGGAGAGAACAGACTGCGTCTTTAAGTAGGCTGGCAAGGCCATTTAATTCCCTCTAAACATAGTCATGACAAAAAATGATGTATTTTTCAGGAGTCCACTTTTCATCTGTATTAGAGAAAAGAATCACTTCATCTGATGTTTTTTTTTGAGAGGTTTGGGAAGGTCATAGTGTAGAAGATCAGAAATGTATTTTGGCCCTAAACCGTGTAATGCTTTATAAACTAGCAAAAGTACTTTGAAATCAATTCGTTGAGACACAGGGCACCAGTGTAAGGACTTCGGAACTGGAGTGATGAGATCCACTTTCTTCTTCTGAATTAGCTTCTAAACATGTTTAAAATGCCATTTAAATTGCCTATCCATGTGCATGGATTCCTTCAGAGTGGACACAGTGAATCTGACTGCTGTAGATCTGACAGAAATGCATGAAAGTTGTGCTAATTCAGCTGTTTAGTTCCTGTGTT
>NC_045742.1:25707366-25716195 GCF_008692095.1 Etheostoma spectabile
TTAGAGAGCTTAGGGACCGTCTACAAGCTACAACACAGCAAAGAGATGAAACTAAAGTATGTAGGCTATCGATTTAATGACTAAATAAAGTAGTGTCTCCAAACTTACCTCAATTATAACTTGTCTCCAGCTAGTTTTACTACAGCACTTACTTTAAAAAATAAGCATATGCCTATTTTTTTAATAGTTTCTCTTTTCGGTGTTATAGTTTGTAGACGGTCCCGTAGCACTCCTTAAAGTATCAACACAGGAACTAAACAGAGCTGAATTAGCACAACTTTCATGCATTTCTGTCCCATCTACAGCAGTCAGATTCACTGTGTTCCCGCTAAAGGAATCACTGCACATGGGTAGGCACTTTAATGACGTTTTGAACAGTTAGAGGCTAAAAACATGTTTAAAACTTGCCCTGTTTAAGCCTGTTGGGTGCTAGCTATAGCAGAAGGATAACACGGTGTAGACAGCACCGATTGGTTTTTGTTTTTCTCTCTACTGACAGCACTCCAAATTTACACAGAGCTACGTGTTCGAATTCTCCTTTAACCTTTTTCTGTTGCATTTGTTTAAAACATTTATTCTGTGATGTTCTGAATGTGAATCTTTGCATCAGATATGGTTTATTTTACAGTGTGGAATCAAAGTGTAGTGTTCAGATTTCACTCTTTTTGGCAGGATGTCCGTTACCTTCCACTTTCTTTGTGTTGGAATTTTAAACTCTGTTGGATTCAAAAAGACGTTGGTTAAATGCTGCTGAATCCACACAGACTATCTGTCCAGTCGGAGTTTTCTGTTGCACGACTGAAACAACTTTTGAACACATGTTCCACCAAAACAAGTTCCTTCCCGAGGCGATTTTGCAGCGGCGCACGGTGCTTAGACGATTGTGATTCTTTAAAAAAAAATGACAATCAATTAGAGCATGTTTTTCTCCCATCCCAGAATGCTGTGTGGACAATTATTGGTCTAGCAATGTTTAAAATGCCCTTTAAAGGAATAGTTTACCTTGTATTAGCTTTCTTTTAGATAGTTAAATGAGGAGATTGGTACACTCTCATATTTTTGTGTTTAGCATGGGGTTAGCATGTGGTTAACTTAGCATAAAGACTGGATGCAGGTACAAGCAGGACCGGTGCGTGCATCTTTGCCGCTCTAGACAAAACACTGTGACACAACTGCCTTCTCTTTGCATTGTAGGCTACAATACACAAGCAATACCTCGCAGCCAATATCAGCAAAAAACAGCAACAACACTAACACCAATATATACACATCACACAAATTGACAGTGAAGTGTCAACTATTATTAAAGTAGGCCGACGCATGGAGCGTATGTGTCTATTTGATTGACAACGACACCAACAAGTAATAATAATACATTTATTTATAGAGCGCTTTCCATCAAAGTGCTTTACAACAAAAATACACTTTGAATGCAAACAATACAAAATTTAAAATCGAGACATTAAAAATAAATAACACTATACAATTACATCAAAGATAAATTAGCAGTTAGGACTCATACGCTGCGGTGAATAAGTAAGTCTTAAGCTTTGATTTAAAGACCCCAATATATGTTGCTTAATAAATCCAATAGATTCCAAACCCCTTTACAGCACATGCTTGCACAGCTATTTTGTAAATCAAATTTAAACTGATCTAAAATGCGACTGTAATAATGTTGCAAATCTTTATATAAACAAAACTATTTGAGTAAAACACACAGACACACACACACACACACACACATATACACACACACACATGTGTGCAGCAAGGCACATATCATGAGCAGGTTTACAACTTAAAACCATAAAAGAAAAAGTAGCTTCTCACCCCTGGGGAAATCAATTCCTTTGACCTGATATGGTCCGCTCTCTGTCAATATGTCAATTAGTTAGTGTTTTATTGTTGTTGGCTACTTGCTGGGCTCTTTCATATTCTCCTCACCTTGTCAGTGTACAGGAAGTCTCGCCAGACCTTCCTCCACAGCGCCGCCAAGGAGGGTCTGGCTAGTCCACACAGCATTCTGTGATTGGAAAAAAACGTGCTCTGGTTCATTGGCATTTCTTTAAACCAATCCCAATCGTCATGGGGGCACTAAGCGCCGGACGGAGCCATGGTGCCGCAGCAAAAGAGCATTTTTCCCTTTTTTTTGTACTCAGAACCAGACTGACAGGCTAACAGACACACACACACATTCCCCACCAATGGACCAGAAGAGGTGACAAAATGAGGGCCAAACAAGCCCACATTTTGCCTCCTTGTCGCTCTAGGCTGTTGCCTAGTCTGCCTTTACGCACACGCCGGCACTAGGTACTAGGAGTTAAAGCAGTACATGTAAAAGCTTTCGCAATCTAGAAACAGGCTGAATATATGTTGCGTTAAAGCAATGGGATAAAGAACAGCTAATGGACATTTATCCAGATCAAACTGTCAAGATATGATAAAATCCTTTCCTTTCATTTCTCTTCTCTCTACCTCTTTTGACCCCGTACCCTAGCAGCCTCTCTCATGCCTGGGCCCCTGAGCAACACCAGCAGCTTTGAAGCCATTTCCCTGTTAATACTGTGGCCCCTTGAGTTTGCCTGTGTGACGCCAAAACCCTTCGCCCTCGTTTCTCTTTTGCTGCTGTCTGCCTTTCTCTCTCAGGTCATTTTTCAAAGACTCCAGCTCCTCTGCTTTGTAAGATGAAAAGGAGAGGAAGAGGAAGAAGGAGAGGCTGACTCAGTGTGTTGGTCATTCCCAGATTATTCCTGGACTACGATAGTTTTTTTGGCTTAGCGGTCAAATCCTAGTTGACTGCTAATGATGCCTTGGTTTGAATGCAGCACCTCAAAGCTCAGCACAGAGCACCACTGGTATGCAAACAAATTCAGAAAGACTCTCTGGACTTACATGGGGCCCAGTTTAATAACACTTTGAAGACCAACATTAAGCTATTTTTGCCCTGCTTAGCCTGCCTCTAGATCTAAACCACTAAATGGTAAAAAAATAAAAAATCATTGCATTTGCTGCATAATAAATACACTTAGTAAATGTGCTGTATTTATATAGCACTTTTCTAGTCTTAAAGACTACTCAAAGTGCTTTTACATAATACTGGAATCATTCACCATTCACACACATTCATACACTGTGGCTGAGGCTGCCGTACAAGGTGCCATCTGCTCATCAGATAAACACACACACACACACACGTTCACACTCCGATGCATAGCATCGGGGGTGACTCGGGGTTCAGTGTCTTGCCCAAGGACACTTCGACATGGGCCTGCAGGGCCAGGGATTGAACCACCAACCTTCCAATTGGCAGGCAACCACTCCACCACTGAGCCACAGCTGCCCGCTAGTACTAACTGTCTTTGTTGCCTTTGGCTTTTCGCTGTTCCCAGAGGTTTTAACAAGTCAAATTTAAGCAATATTCATGCACGTTTAAACCACATTATCAAAGCTTTTGCAAGCATCTATGCGTCTTGTTTTCTGAAGTATCTTCAAGTCAAAATGTATAATTTTCTCTGCAGTGAAAAAACACGATTGGTTGTTTTTTATCCTCTGGAAGGCCTTGTCACTTAGATGAAATGATTGATCATAAACATTTCCATTAGAAATCCTCATAAAGAGCGGAGAGATTTGACTGGATGTTGTTGCCAACGTCAACAGAATGTAACTTTCTATTTTAATCAATCTTTACAGTACAACACGTTTGTAGGATAGAAAAGGTAAAACCGTCATAACGCAGACACCTTCACACTTTACACTGTCATGCTTTTAATGTATGAAGAAATGATGTATGATGAAAACCGACATTTGGAAAATAATTGATGACACTGTCACGAGAGGATTTGACAACCACAGTCGGAGCTAAATAATCACATATGACAGTTAAATGTAACCCTAACACATTGCAACCAGACATTTTCATTTTTGCTTGACAATGAAACCTGCCATGCACACATAGACGTTGGGCCCTTTTTCTAATCTCAATTAAATATTTTAAAATTTAATAATTTTCTCTCTCTCTATTTCTCTCTCTCCCCGCGATGCGTTTCGTCGTCAGCAGTGTGCGCTACACACACAGAGAAGCAGACAGAAAGGCAGCAGTCCCTTCCAGCTCATACCCCAGAAAGTTCTTCTTGGCTTAGAGTTTCCTTTGGTGTTTGTGATTAACCTGGTGAATACTAAAAAGTCTCTGTGTGAACTGATTATTTATTTGCGCAAGGGAAATAAAAGAAATTGGTACGGTAGTCAGAGTTAATATATTTAATGTTTTTTTTCCTTGATCCGCTGCCGCCCAAAATGTCCATGCACTTCCCTGCTGCCATGTATATGTCCTCTTGGTTAATGTCAACCTGTCATTAACTTTGTACTGAAAGTGACTTTATACACCAGATCATGTGTAATGACAACTATCCTTTGACATTGTAGATATGTTCAATGTGTATTTTCTGTCCAATATCTTGACGACAACCATCCACTGCGATTTAACCAATCATAATCAGAAATTGGATTGGACCAATCAGAGAGCTCACTGCCTATCTTTACACAACTATTTAAAAGCTGCATTGATTTAACTTCACAAGAAGTTACAAATCACACATTTAACATATATGTTCGAAAGAATCAATATGGCTAACATGTTAGCAAACTACCTATTTACAAATCCAACAGACATAGACAAACACAAGCATTCATTGGGAGTCATTTTTCTGGTCCCCTGATAATTGTATATTTAGTATTCACTCTTCTTTTTGCTCAGTTTTTGGTCTCCACCAACTCCTGAGGGAGATATCTGGCTCTTGAGCTACTAATCGCTCCACTACGTTCACTAGGTCGTGGCTATCTGACATTTGTCTCATTCCCAACTTTTAAATACTGGGGTGGTCAGTGGCTCTCAGTGTCAAATACCGACGCAAAAATCACCTTTTAGCATCTGAATGGAATTATGGATCCTAGGAGCAGCACAATTGGTTGAGATTAGGCATTAACTCCAGCCAATCGAGTGGTTAAAGTTAGGATAGTTGATTGGTCAGTGGATAGGACCTTAACAAATCAGGTTTTGTTACCTTGCACGAGCATGGACGCTTGGCCAGTAGCGCAAATGCTATCGAAGGGCGGGCCTTGCCAAGAACTGCAGTGGGTTCCATGATAACGTTTATGGGATGCTTCGTAGGGTAATAAATCCTCTGTGGTTTGGGTTCTACAAGCAACTCCTTTCACATTACACACATTGACCCATTGTTCAGAAAGAGCCACTCAATTTCAATCTAGTTGTTTTCCCTCAAATTGATTAAAAAACTGTTTTGGTGGTTGACAAAAAATCTTTTTCACATTTCACTGCTGTTTTTCTAGTCTGAAAATCAGTATCAGTGAGGTGTTAATTGGACCAATCAGACGCAGAAAGGATTCTTGTTGATGTCTGGTTGAAGGAGATAGATGTCAATATTCCATTGTATAGTCTAGTTAAAATGACATCTGTCTCAGACTGTCTCCAGACTGCATTGAGTGAGTGAGATGAAATCACTGTGGTGGCAGTGGCAAGCTGCATTGACGGCACATTATACTGCTAACCCTCATGTTGTCTTTATAGCTTTCATTTATCTTTTATAACTGGACTGAAGCCAGGCTACGTAGTTATCAGTGTATAATGTGAATCTGTCCACGGTGCCTGTGAAGATTCAAAATCACATCTTCCAGATCGTCCTGCTTCCTTGCTATCAAGAGAGACATTTTTAGACATTAAAAATTAAAAACAAATGTGTCCGGCGCCGCAAAGCATATTTGAGCCTTATAATAAAGGTAACACAGTCTATTAAGTCTAAATTAGCCAATCCATATTACTAATAAGTCTAAATGATCATTTATTAATAATGTTATGTGTGCTTCCATTTTTATGCAGTTCCCAAATCACTGTCTTTCTCTCATCCCCAGCCGGATGCTTTGCAGCAAATGCAATGTGCAGGTTCTGAAAAATGTCTTTCAAATGACTTGTTTTTTGAAAAAATCAAGAGGTTCGGAAAAATGTTGCCGATAAGGCGCCGGGGCATAGACGTACGTAGGCTATGATGTACGCACATTTTAGTTCCTTGAAATGTTATGTATTCTAAATGTAAAATGTAAGAATGACTTTTGGCCTACAACATTAATAAATTAAAACTAAAATGTTAAAAACTTTGACCAAGCATACATGTACACTTGTCGTTCAGTGCGCGCAGCAAGTCAACGCCAGGGCAGGTCACGTCACGTGGGCTACTGGCCAAAAAGCTAAATGAAAGGATGACGGAGAAAGGAATAATTTCATAAACTGGAAGTGTTATCATCATATTAAGGCTTTGATCCGAGTTGGAACATCGAGGACATCGAGCATGTTACTGTCACACGGTACTTTTCATAATGTAAGCTTAAAAAACTTAAAGCAACACTAGAGAATAGAGCCCTAGCAAGAAAGGATTTTTAAGGCTGATACCGATGGAAATATTTGGTTAATTATAAATCTAAAATTCCAATTTATCGGCTGATATAAATTTAAATTAAAAAAATCCAGAAACGCATAACAAAACATAAACAAATTTCCCTAACATTAGTTATTTGTAGTTATTTATGACTTCTCAATAACATAATATGATAAGAATTTGTTTTATTGTCACAACAGAACAGAGGAACATCAAAATATATCAAAGTTCTGATAAATAAAATGTATAAAAATGCAAACTTAAGTTATGAAACTTATAGTCCTTTGAACAAAGAGAGTGTTGCCAACAGGGACGCTGTAGAGCGCCCTCTGGTGGACAAACTATGCAACACCAACACTCATAACATGGTGGATCATTTTTTATTTTATTTTAAAAATATTCATTTATAAGAATCATTCATTTGTCACTAGAAATGATTCTGTTGAATGAATATTTCAAAAACTAAATGCATTAATTATTAATCAGCCATTATAAATGCAGATACTGAGTCACTTTAATATGCAAATGTGCAATAATCTTTGTAACATACAGAAACAGCCAGAACGCAGAATATTTGCCGTTCTGCGGTTTGGCTGGTCGTTGACTCCTCCTGTAAGGTTCTAGACTGGGTAAGCCCCACCCACTCTGCCAGCGATTGATTTCGCCCTGCATCTGGAAACCTGCACGTTTAATTCACGTGCTTCAGTTCGCAATTTTGCGGGACACAATCACAAACTGGCTTATCCACCTTGCGTGCGCTATTGGCGGGTTTAATGCAATGGCGATAGAGAAGTGACCACGCAGCTTTTTGTTTACACTCAACATGTCGGCTGCCGAAACGCAGCAACAGCAACCCGTTGATGCTGCTGTCGCTGCTGTTTTAAAAAAATTCAAAAGCTTAAAACGATCAGTAACAGAAATTGTCTCTGGAACAACCAACCGGCTTCTGCAAAAGCTCGCTCTTCAAAGTGCGTGACCTGGATTGTTGGTCTGATTGGTTGAAGGACTATCCAATTGTGTCATTTGAACTATGCCCATTGGTCACGCCTCTTGTGCAGAGCAGACTGCCCAGACCAACTATCAATCTCAAATCTAATGAGCTTGGCTTGGTCTGGTGATAGCCAGTTCATCATTGTTCCAATAAAGTCAAAGGAGTTCTAAAGGAGCTGGCAGGTTGAGTGTTTTGCTATAATTAGACGGCAAGGGCATACAATTCCTGAGTTCCTGCGCACAACCTTTTAACAACATAATATTACAGGATGACAAAAAAGTGATATGAAACCAGCCTTGAAAACTGGTTTGACCCATGGCCGCGGGAACTAGGGGTGCGAATGGGTGCTGCAGCACCCCCTAACAAAAGGACAAACAACTACAACCATAATTTAAAATCAAAAACATTTATTTTTAATAAATTGATTATTAATATAAACCTAATCTGTTTCATTAGAAATGAAATGTAATACATTTTACAATTTGGTAAATTAGAGATAAACACATCATTTGATTAGAATTAATCTGCCGAGGCGCGCTGCGGGCCTCTGACGCTGATGAGTGAAGAGAGTTGGGGGAACTTTCCCGGCAGGTCAACAGTACAGATGTTCACTAGCTAAGCGCATTTTGGATTTCTTTATAAATAAACCACAGGCTAAAAAGCGTAAAAGATTGGAGGTAGAAAACTCAACAACTGTAAACGAAAGAAGAAGCAGCAGCACCTCTCCACCTCCACACTCCCAGAGCAACCTGCTAGCAACAGACCACCAGGCAGCTAATGTTGTTAGCCAAGCTAGCAGCACCTCTCCACCTCCAAACTCCCAAGCGACCTTCAGCACAGACCACCAGGCACCTAATGTTGTTAGCCAAGCTAGCAGCACCTCTCCACCTCCAAACTCCCAAAGCGACCTGCTAGCAACGCCCACCAGGCAGCTAATGTTGTACCAAGCTAGCAGCACCTCTCCACCTCCAAACTCCCAGAACGACCTGCTAGCAACAGACCACCAGGCAGCTAATGTTGTTAGCCAAGCTAGCAGCACCTCTCCACCTCCACACTCCCAGAGTGACCTGCTAGCAACAGACCACCAGGCAGCTAATGTAGTTAGCCAAGCTAGCGGCACCTCTCCACCTCCACACTCCCAGAGCGACCTGCTAGCAACAGACCACCAGGCAGCTAATGTAGTTAGCCAAGCTAGCAGCACCTCTCCACCTCCAAACTCCCAGAGCGACCTGCTAGCAACAGACCACCAGGCAGCTAATGTAGTTAGCCAAGCTAGCAGCACCTGGGCAACCCCGGAGGGAATGTCAACTCAGTGCTGCAGGTCACACTTCTCCTGGTAGACGTTTTGGAGATGAAGATTTTTTGTGCTTTTTGTGTTATGACTGCAAC
>NC_045742.1:25716215-25716977 GCF_008692095.1 Etheostoma spectabile
TGGTTTATTATTATGCTGCTGCTGTGCAGTAAATCCGCATCAACTGTTCAGTAACAGTTTAACTGAAAGTTTATATGGTTTATTGGAGATAATTGGGTTTTTTACATGCGTGTAAAGCCTTCCTATTGGAAAACCAGAATGAGTTTGCACCAATATTTAATTATCCTACCGTATTGTTATGAAATGATAAGGCCGTGTTAAGAACTGTTGATACATGGCCCAATAGCTTTATGCATTAAATTTGCTATCGCTGTGCTACAAAAAC
The DNA here is from genome assembly GCF_008692095.1 of Etheostoma spectabile. Taxonomy (NCBI): domain Eukaryota; kingdom Metazoa; phylum Chordata; class Actinopteri; order Perciformes; family Percidae; genus Etheostoma; species Etheostoma spectabile. The sequence goes on from NC_045742.1 coordinate 25,716,481, forward strand.
TTAAGGCTGCATTTCTCTATTTCAATGTTTGTGTCGGGAATGACTGGCTTGCTTCACTTTCATTTGATTTAATATAAGTCAGTGATGTGTTTAGTGACTCTGTTTTTTAACTTGTAGTAGTCCTATTCTGTGTCATTGCCATAGCCATGTGTCTATATCCTGCGTGACCCATGCCTAGTTGATCCTGTCTTGTATTATGGACTTTATTCTTGTTTTTATGCTTGTGGAGCGTGTAGCCTACATCTGTTCGAGTTTTATTATTGAAGCCTTAGAACTGCTTTCACACCCCAAAGTGCCTTTGTTTTAATGAAGAGTCTTCATCTTGAGAGTAGGCCTATGGGTAAGAAATAAATTTATATTTGGTTGAATAGTAACAGCAGTCTATTATTTTCTGGTGTTTCCGGGTCAGTAGTCTATGAGAGGCTAATTACTGTCTTGGTAGGCTATTTATAATGAATTGAATCTCTATACAGTGAAATAAATTGTGATGGATGCAG
>NC_045742.1:25716997-25718640 GCF_008692095.1 Etheostoma spectabile
GTTAACTTTGGCTGAAAATTTAACTGGAAATTTGTCAGCACCCCCAATTCAAAATATGTTCCTGCGGCTGTGTTTGACCTGATATCAGTGAGGTACTGTCTAGTTCCAGACTACAGATCTCACCTCTGTTTTCATTTCCAACGTCTGAGCAGCCGTCTTATCAACAACAACTCAGTGTAGAAATGTTTGCTGGGAGCCAAAGAAAGCTATGGGGTGACACGGGTCCTGCAGATGGTTCATCATTCATGGTGACTGCTTCAGCACATGCTGCTTTCCATGTAACCATCTGCAGATTACTGCTGGCCCAGGAAAAGTTTGCAACACAAAACTATACCTTTATTTAGGTTGGCTGAGCGTACAGTACATGCTGTTATACAGCAATACCCTGTTGGCAGGTACATTAACAAAATAAATCACATAACGTGTCAAAGAACAGACACAAGGAGAATATCTAAAGACAATAGGGGCTCGCTTAAAGCAGTCACAGGCAGGTGCAGGACCCATTATTGAGAATAGTCTGAAGCTTTAGGGGAGTTTAAGTCTTCTGATTTTTACTTGTTTTTGCAGTCTTTTTCAGGTATGGCATATCAATCTGGAATAGGGTTGATAATGCATCAACTTAAGGCTGTTCTCATGAACCATTCTTACATATAGCTATGAAAAGTAAAGCAATGTAATTTGTAAGCATTTCACATATTTATAACTGCCTGCACCACATTGTCTGCTGCTGTGTAGGAACGCTGTGGACCACGTAGCAAGGAGGTCAGGTTGGGTGGGTGGGTCATAAAACACGGCGCTGTCAAGGCGCTGAGCGGAGTTCGCTTCCTTGGAAAGTAAAAGACTTTCACCTAGGGTTTTAATCCAAACCGGGATCTTTTTTCTAATCTTAAATAGTCCTTTTGGTGCTTAAAGTTATTTGTTGTGATGATGTCATGTCTTGATGCTCACTTTTTGTCGACTAAACTCAACTGCTACAGTCCATCATGTTGCGCTGCCCTGTACCCGGCTCCAAGTCGCCTTGTGTTGGCTAAACCCAACTACCCACGACCACCGACAGTTTGCAGAGCTCTGTAGCAAGCATCACGTGACCAGCTGTCGGCCCCTAATTTGGTAGGAAACATGAATTGGTATGCATACATCTTCTTATAATATCATTCGAACAGTATATGAGAATGTATTAGTGTTGGGTGATGTCCCCTAAGTTGGCATTTGACAGTGTTTTACAGTAAAAGATTGTGATGGACTATGATATCATTGTTGGGGGTGGGGTGGGGTGGGGGGATTCTTTTCTACTACTATGGGCAAACAGTTAACATAGAAACGACCAGACATACAATTAAATTCCCTCTTTAAATAGACAGTATTACATGCTGCCGCTGGTAGGGGCAGCACATTACAACTTGGCCTACTGTACTTTCCCTGGTGCCATAAAGTCTAGACTCAGTCAGATCTCCGTGATCTGCGTAACGACACTACAGTGGAACGTTTAACAGAGCAACAGTAATAACCTAAAATACCATCATTCCTGAGATTAAACTACATTCTCGGTTATATTTGTACTGAATAATGCATTCAATAAACAGAAACTTAAATCTTGAAGCGCACATGAACAGATGCACAATATTAGCTCACACATAAAATAG
>NC_045742.1:25718650-25733242 GCF_008692095.1 Etheostoma spectabile
TCGTGAGTTAGCCTCCTGTTGCTAACGTACATTCATAAATCCTACATAACATCGTCATCAGAATAACTTATTGATGCATGCACACAGTAGTAGCCACAAAGGTAGTCCAATGAGGGGATACAAGAAAGTGTGATAGCGTTCAATGTTAACGCCTTTTCTCTCTTGCTTAGACTGCTGCGTCCAACCAGAGGTGCAGAGCATGACCTTACCACATGCTGATACGTTACTAGTCCAGGTAGAGCGAGCTGTTATACTGACAGGAAGAGAGAATAAATAAGTTGCACGTAAGGGTGGGGGGGAGAGCTTCCACTTAAGGGGCAGCACAGTGCAAAGCCCTACACAATTGTCTTTGCACTTGCAATTTAAGACCGACGCAGTTATCAATTTGCCCCCCACTGGGATTGGTGTGTGTCTGACAGGGATGGGGGCGTGGCATCACAATGGATGGATGGATGGATGGATGGATGGATGGATGGTGGCGCACAAAGATATCATCCATCGGAACAACCCTAGAATGCGATGACAAGTTCAGCATGGGGTACCAGAGCCGCATAAAAGATAGCAGTCTTCAGAAAAGAGCTTTTTATACTCATGAACACCAATGGTTCATACATATGCATACAGTTATGAGTAGTGTAATTATCTCCAGTAAAGAACCAAAGAGCTGAATGTATAAGTGAGAGCAGCGTTTCTATAAATGGCATATGAACAGAGAAAAATAACTTCAACAAGCATGACTTTCTTATTTGCATTAAGCACCAATTTGAAGTGAATAAGAGTTTGTTGCCTTGCTTTTTAAGAAGTGTTTCTTCAACTTTTTTACCCCCTGACCGGTGCAAAATGGGTGCACCAGTAAATCTTGGGTTAAAAACAAAAAGCCTGTATAAAAATGTAAATTACAGCACTGCACCATTTGTGTCAGATTTACAAAACAACAACCTTAAAACTTAAAGTTAAAACGTAACTTTAAAACACTTAAATGCTATTTCAAATGTTTCAAACCGATCACCGAATTCATTCATTATTATAATATCATTATTTTGGGAATCCTGCCTGAGTGATATTTTTTAAATTACCTTTAAAAGAAATCTCACCTACCCCCTGCAGTACTTATTCTTGCTAGGCAACTTTTGAATCCATAGGCATAATTAGTGGTGGTTACAATAATTAAAACTGGGCTTTTTCCGAAGTTTTTGTTGCTTTTTTGGGATGTTTTTGTCACCTTTTTCAAGAAAGAAATGTCACAATTTATTTTGGTGTTTTTGTTACAACACAGAGTTTTTTTGGGAACTTTTTGACACCTTTTTTTTTTAGATTTTTTTGTTGCTTTTGGCATTTTTTTTCTCACAATTGTTTTGAGGTTGTTGCTTTTTTGACATTTTTTTCACGATGTTTTTGTCACTTGTTTCAACACATGCATACATTTCCAAGGACCTCATAGATAGTTGGAGATTTCAACCCCCCCAATGTGGAACTTAAATTTAAACCCATGTTTGAATGACCTGTCCTCAGCCAACTTTTATTTTGCTGTGAAGTTAAATGAAGTTTGTTGTAAATTGAGGCGTTCAGGGCGCTTTGGCAAAAGAAACACGAGGTGCTCAGCAACGCAAAAGCAGGGATCAAAATGCTTCACTCTCACTGGAAACAATTACAAAACGCCGCCCCAAGCGGCTCAAAATGCTCTCTTTCTGATCTGAGCCTAAAACTAGCTGGCGGGACAAATAAATCAGTTTATTTTAGAGAAGCATTTGTACTGTCAACTTATGCCTCTTCTCTGGAACAGTTTGTGCTCGTGCAGGGTGTAATAGTAAAATGTTCACTGACAAAATATGTCAAATTAGTATTTATGTGTCACAAAATATCCCAAATCTTCATGCAGATGGGCCATGTTTTCCATTTCCGGGACAAAATATATATGCAACAACATCTAAAACTTGTAGTTTCTAAGGGTAACTTCCATTTTTTTTCAACCTGGACCCTATTTTCCCATGTTTTTGTGTCTAAGTGACTGATGGGAAAAACAATCTGTGACACTGGTCCGGTATTAAGTGAGATTGCTGCAGTCGGCAGCAGCAAAACAAGCTACAATGTAACTGGGCAATTGTCCAGCTTGTGTTTACCTTCATAGAAGTGCTCGTTTTGCCACTGACAGGCTCAGATTGTGTCTGACAACATAATGGAAAGGATTTCTATGGAGGTCAACTTTTCTGTTAAAGTGTAAGATCCTTTTTTAAACATAGACTATCCACGAATTTGCATTTGCTAAACCCACCAGACTCCATGTGAATAAACATTAATTTTAGCATTGTGAAATACACTCCATTCAAAGTGGACAGAAACAACATAAAACTATGCAAAGCCGTTCTGGGTCGTCTTTCCACCTTTCCAACCATCACAACGCCAAGTGTATCATATTTGATACATGTGTTTTGGAGACCAATACATCATCAGTGTGATATTTTATTCCCCAAAAAACAATCAGATACATGCATTACACAGATAATCCACCAGAGGCCCTTCATTTGAGACAACAAAATGGAGGTTGTCAATCATGAGCCACATGTGTTTTTTTTTTTGCCAAATTTGAAGACGTTAAGGTAAGAAAAACATTAAAATAGTTTCTGAGACTTCAATAGGAATATTAAGTGGATTTTTGTAATGTGCAATTACTTCCTATATTTCCTAACTTAGTTTATAGTAAAATTGTTTTGAAAATGTGTGTATTAAATTTGGTTAAAAATGCAATTTATGTATGCATACAGTATGTAAATGATAGTTTTATTGCATTTAATTCATTACGGACTCCATAAAGCAACATATACTGTTTAGATTATTAAAGTAAATAATTAAATGTTTATGGTTTATGTAATTAGGTATATTTGAAGAAGAAATTAACTTAATTAATTAAGTAAGTTAAGTATATTGTATTTTCTTGCTGTTATCAAGATGTTAGCCTACTTGTTGGATGTTGCAATGGCTCACTTCATGAAAAATATTTTGCTCATTGATTTTAAACAAAATTGAACAATCCTTGGAAGACATTTTTAAGTGGGTAAAAAGTTTTTACGTGTATTTTCAGATGAAAAGGAGGCACAGCGTTGAAGATGCGCTGAAGATGATTATGGATGGCAATGCAAGTGACATGGACCATTTAAGGGACGATGATGAGGACGAGGAATGGACTCCTACTGCACTGGGCACTGAGGAAAACTCTGATAGAAGTGATGAGGAAGACTTGCAAGATGAAAGTGTTGCCAAGGCAAGTGCAGAGGTCGAGCGACCAACAACAACAAAGGGTACAACAGCAAAGCAGTCAATGAAGGGCAAAGTGAAAAGGAAAGCGTATCAGTGGAAGAAAAATCCATTTGAAACTCCAGCTGTTGAATTTGATGAACGTGTTGAGGAAGACTCAGAAGACAAGGTTTGCCTGGACACAATACATGTATTTCAAAAGAGTCTACTGCGGGAAACGCAAAGTCCACCTATGCCTGAACAAGGACAGAAATAGTTTTCTCACCTACCACGATACAAAGTAAAAAGGTTGTGAAACAACAAATGGGCCAAACTAACTTCAAGGCTCGTACATCCGGCCAATCCCATTAATGCATTTGTTACCTAGTTATGTAGTAGATGCAGAATTTTGTATTATGACATTGTTGTTCAATGGAAAATGTTCTTTTCTAACTTTGAAATTGCTTGAGGAAACATTGTAAGCAAACTCAAATGTTTAAGGGGTTAAAATAAGTCGTGTTCTTCATGTTTTTGTTAGTTTCAAAAAACATACTGTGAGCTATTAATTGCAATAAAAGCTGGATGTATCAAAAATGAAGAAAAAAAACTCCTATGTGGAAAGTGATGTTTCATTTTCTTTTTTTTATTTGTAAGAAACCCCCCAGTTTCAAAGAATTAGAATTTTCAGGCTTTACAGGACTAGTTTTGGTTGATATAAACACATAGTTTACGATTTATCCTCGCCACTGTCGCACTGTTGCTTGCTCTGGAGGGAACTACTAGAACTGTTGGGTCCTTGTAAATTCTGGAGTGTGGTCTAGACCTACTCTATCTGTAAAGTGTCTCGAGATAACTCGTGTTATGAATTGATACTATAAATAAAATTGAAATTGAAAATTTATATGTGGAAATATGTTGGCTCTCTACACGCTAAAATAATTAATTTTTTAAATGGAGTCTGGTGGGTTTAGCGCTAGCGACTTCAGAGCTGTTTCAGGTTAAACAGAAAGGTCTCAAAGAGGTTTTATGTCTGAAGGGATCATTTCCATAATGTTGTCAGACACTTAGAATAGTTGCTAGCTACTAACCTAGTTACTAACCTAGCTCCGGGGAGTCATTCCCCGGAGTCCTTAAGTTCTTTTTCCCCAGCATGTTTCTTTGGATCAGGGATGCTCCAAAATCAGGGTAGCAGCTGTCGCCTTGGTCCTGCTACACGTCCTGCAATGCCATGTTCATCCTGCTACGTCCTGCTGTGCCTTGTAACGCTGCACAGTGCCCTGCTATGCTACAAAGAACTACTACAAACAAACTGCTATTTATTTTATTTTTATTTATTTTTTGTGACTGTTACTGCCACCCTTCATTCTGACCCCAACCGGTCGTCAGACGCCGCCTACCAAGAGCCTGGGTCTGTCCAAGGTTTCTTCCTAAAAGGAAGTTTTTCCTCGCCACTGTCGCACTGTTGCTTGCTCTGGAGGAAACTACTAGAACTGTTGGGTCCTTGTAAATTCTGGAGTGTGGTCTAGACTTACTTTGTCTGTAAAGTGTCTGGAGATAAAGCTTGTTATGAATTGATACTATAAATAAAATTGAATTGAAAAAATTGAATTGAATTAGAATATTAATCTGAGCAGTCTGTCAGTGGCAAAATAAAGTACCTTTAGTGGACCAAACTGACGTTGAACATTTGCCCCATAGGGTTACATTCCAGCCTGGTGTGCGTCTGTCAACTACAGCATTCATGCTTAATACTGGCCCAATTTCAATGATTGTTGTTGTTGTTCCATCAGTCCCTCACACACAAAACATACGAAAATAGTGTCCAGGTTGAAAAAAATGGTAGTTACTTTTTATCACGTGCAAAGGTTAAACAAAGAGATTTTTGTATGATCATCCTCAAACAAATGGCCAGCAATATGTCTGTCGCCATCTGGTCACAGAACTTTCTGAATTAATGATGAACATATTTCTTATAGATTTATTGAATTTACGTTCCAGAATCTTGCCGCTCCGAGTGAGAAGGTGCGCGTGGTATCCTGAGCTGGCAGCTCCGACTGCAGCTGTGCATTCATCCCTTTAATTCCTAAATGCTAACCTGCATGTTGGTTCCCCTGTGTCTGGCTGTTGCCCAGGTTTCTTTACTGCCAACTCAGGAGTAAACCACGAGCTCAGTCTATCTTTTATTAATACATTTTACTATCATCTCATGTGTTTTACTGCTAACAAAACTTTCATTTCAAAACACTTGCTACCACTTTGAGTTGTAATTGTTGGGAGGTTATATATCTTTGAAAAAGGGTTATTATTTTGAAGTCCCACTTAGTTTCCAGAATTTAAATACTCGCTAACAATACAGCAACAATGTTGGAAAAATATGGATTCAAAGAAAAAAATCAATGCAACCTGGAATGTAATCCTCTGCACAGGAAGCCTTCTATTTTGGGAAGTGTGTGTGTGTTTTAATGTTTACTTTTCACTGGAAGTTGAGTAAAAATACACATTTGTAAAGCAATGTACAAATTATTGGGGGGGGTATTTTTGTATGTGATGTACTTTCCCATCAATAATGTGTGAACTACCATGAACATAATCATTATCAGATGCACTAGAAACTTGGCTAACCCTTGCGTTGTCTCCCATAGACCATGCAACATTTAGTTTTTCTGGGTCAAAATTTTACGTGAAAACCTCCAGACACTTGTCACACAAATTTCTTTGTCAATGTTTTTGGACATTTTTGTAACTGTTTTGACCTAGTTTTTGAAGCTTTCTCCGACATTTTTTGTTACTTTTGGATGTTTTGATAACTTTTCCCGAAGTTCTTTCTCTCTTTTTACTATGTCTGTCGATTTGTTTCTGCATTTCTTTGGGACGTTTTTTGTTGTTTTTCTCCTCTATTTCTGTCACTTTTTTCTCTTTTATTTTTCTTCAAATGCTATACAATTAAATAAAACACCCAAATTCATTAAAAAATAGTGAACTGATCACTTATTTAACTTGTGAAAAGCGTCATAGGGAACCATCCACGTTATGTTTTTTACAATTTGGTTGAAGCAAACCTAAAATTTATGATTTTGAAACTTTGAAAATGAAAATTCGAATGTGACCCCGAGGACAACAGGACTCAAACTTGCCGAGGACCGAGACTTGATTACATTACACTCAAGCAATTGCACGGTACCATTCGGTCTCGTTCAGTAGCCTGGTGCGCAGTCTCCTTGTGACAGCCTACCTTCTAACATCGAACGTAACTACCAAGATTGCCTTACATGTAGCCTACTTGTACTACAAAGGTTATAATTCTTTCCCATTGCTAGTAAGTGGATTTGACCGAGAACCATAGCCACATTTAAAATGGAGTCCAGTGTGACGGAGATCCGGCTCAGAGAAGGAGAGGTTTGTAAGGCCAGAGTCTCCCCTGTTTGGTGGACCGGGTACACCTTGTTCACTTAATAGTTTACAAATCATCCACGGGATGAATTATGCATCTCATGAGTTTGCCCAGCCAACAAAGCGTTTGTTCCTGGGCGTCCTGCCTCCTGTGTGCCATGGATATCTGAGCCTCAGCAACTACTAACTATAAAGATACAATTTGCCTGTTCCCAACATTAGCTAAATGTCTTTTTCACCAACATGGCATCAGGAATTTGCGAAAGTATTCACGCCAACTTTCTTAAGCTAAGTGGTGCGTTATCTGCATGTTTTTTGAGCTATCCGCGTGTATGTCTACGCTGTATAGACCGGGCGTATGCTTTATAGACCAGGCGTACACATACACGCCACTTGCCATGTTTCATACTACTCGCTACGGCGTAAATTAACACGCAATCGCAAGGTAATGTTAGTCAATGGAGGCCAAACAGTGTTGATATACATGCTTAAAATGAGTATGCGTCTTTATAACACAAAAATAATGGCATACCAAAGTCTTACGTACGCCATTTTGTGAGATAAGTGTGCTTTCACATTGCAAGTGACTGACCTATCTGGGTGCATTTTGAGATGCCTGATGAAGTTTGAGGTTGTACACCCGGCATCATTTCTCTTGGTGCCAGACACCTTGCATGTAGCTGTTCACCGACTGCCACAAAGTTATTGAAACAGAATGCACAACTCCGGGAGGACTTGGTGTCGCCGTCGTTATACCAAGGCATAGGGCATGCGTTTACGTTGCACATTATGGGCCAGGGGACATGCACTTTGTCATATACGTTTCCCCAATGTATATGCACCAAAAAAAGAAAAAAGAAAAACTTGAATGAAAAATGAAAAGCTTGTTGACAAGTCTCGAAGCTTGAGTCTGAGTCAAGTCAAAGTGTTTTGAGTCAAGTCACAAGTCAAGTCTGAGTCAACCTGTTTGTGTGACACAGTGGGGGTCCCCATTTAGTCCCCATCTCAGATCATAAAAGGCCGGCTTAGAGTTGTGTAACACATAGCCAAGAGTAGAAAAAACTGTTGAAACCGGAGCGTTCAGAACAGTTGGAAATCTATTTTCTCACAGGGATTTGTCTAAAATATGTTAACCTCCTTATTTGGCCACGTTTAACATGGAAATTTAACATTATAACATTGTAGATATAACAGAAAATACAAAAAAAGCATAATACTCTCTAATGAGTGCAACACTGACATGTATAGTACAAAACAGTGTGTTTAGGATCCCTAAAACAAGAATTAAAACACTTCAAAAAATGAACAATGATCTAACAAAGAAAATGAGAATTAACTTTAGATAGGCTTCTGTATGGACCATAGTATAGCATTAAGGTTAAGTTGTTAATACATATAATATTTGGCATATGGGTAATCAGGTATTTTATCTGCTGAACCATAACATTTGACAAACCATCCAGATTTAATTGACAAGGCACATCATGGCTGTACTCCATCTGCATCTGTGTCATCTTTTAGTCTGATTTTTATGTATGTAAATGTTAATAGTAATTTATGCATAAATTATCTGTTAATGTTACGTAGTCATTGTTTTCGTTAATAGTTCATTAACCTTCGTTTGACTAGTTTATTACTAAACCCAGCCGTCCTGCGCAACCCACCACCAGAAGTCAAGTCTTCTCTGAAAGAAAAGTGAGTGTAAAAACAGCTGCCACATCAGATCTCAAGTATTGTATTGTGTCCCCACAGATCAAGGTCTCAGAGAGGCTGCAAGTCCTACATGGCATCCCTACACTACACAGTAATCCAGTCGCCATCTGAGAACACAGACAACTCTCTGAGAAAGCCAGAAACCACAAAGCTCACCATTATGATCAGGTTTGATGTCAAAAACAAACTGCAGCTTCCCCACAGGGATGGACTAGGGGAAAGGAAAAAAAAGTAAAGGTTGCTGTGAGAGCACACAGTGGGATTTTCTGGACATGAAGTATATTTTTGTTTGCTTTTTCCTGTATTTTTTTTCTAGTGCCAGCTCTTCATGAAACAGCTCTCCTTCGGGTGTTAAAACTCAAAAAGGTCTCTGGGTCCACACACACTCACTCCCCCCTTTTCTTGTGAACCAGCTACTAAAATCTGAAGATAACAGTCTTGGTTTATTGGTTTCTGGTGCGAGATAAACCATTTTCTTTTTGGAGATCGATACCTTTCTTGTTAAGTAGCAGCAGGCACTTCCGCATACATGTATCAAGTCTCAGTTTAGAATTTGAATAGTAATAACCCAGATGCATAAAAGAATTCTTGCCAATCATTCCAGATTTTGTGTGATTTCCCTTATAAAGATTTATCTATAAAGCCTAAAATTACAAGTCTTAAGAACCCATGAGCTCAAATCAAATTTTGTTAAAGACGGCTCAGTTCCACCCATATATGTAAAAAATAATAGACATAGCATCCGTGACGTTATCCACTGGTTTGTTGCCGTTCTGAAGCCTCAGGTTTGGGGCCACAATCGTCGCCATAGTGGTTTGTTGCATGATGTGACAATTTTTGACGGTGCTTTGGAGCTGGGGAGGATGACACGGACAAGCTAATGCTGTTTATGGTTGCTATGGAAATGTGCTAAGCTAAACGCTAAAGGGGGAAATTTTCAACCCTTAAAGGGTTGAAAATTTTAAGTGGAGATTTAATGGCCGACAAACGCAGACATTCGGGTACTGGTGGCATTCACCTGCATGTACGGCAGTATAGAAAATCAACAAAGTTTCCCTTTAAGTTACCAGCTTACGCTAGCGGTATCAAGCTAGCATGGTTGGCACAACGCTGAAAAAGACATTTTTAGGCAACCAATTAACTTTGATGACGTAAAAACACACAACGAGGGGGTCAACGTTTTAGATGAAAACATGGAACACCCAAAACGGGTTGTTTTAATGTACACAGTGCCATGGTTAGCATTGCTGAGCTGTCCTGATTAACAGGTCCTAAAGCATCCCGGGCTTTATTGTCTATTTTAAAATAAATGGGACCATAATTTACAAAAGAAACATCATGCTGTATGCTTGAAGACTTTTAAAGCGATTTAGACCATTAACCCATTGTAAAAAATGTTTACTGAGGTAGAACTTAGATCAGGCCCAAAAAATCAAGCTTGGCCCTATCAGAGCCCCGGCCCGACACATTAACTCTAATTATGAGCCTGATGTTCTCAACTACAAGTCTGAGTTGTTTGAACTCCAGAAATCTGTTTAGAGTTATCATAATAAATAATGCAATAAGGATGAAGCATGTAAACTGCGTTGTTTATTCAGAATGGAATGGATCGCAAATGGATCCGAATGAAGAAACATTAAAAAACACTCGACCCTCGCTCCTTCAGCCAAACAGTGTAGGTAAAAAAATCAATGCAGCAACATAGCTTTGTCCAATATTTTTACAATCTGTGGTTCCATCAAGTGAACCAGTAATGTATAGTTTTTAGTGTTATCAATTACATGTGTGCTTTTCCTGCAATGACATGCCATGTCTGCTGTGAAAAATGTCAATTTGGATAAGGAAAATTAAGACTACGCACATCACAGTATGGAGAAACTCAATGACGAGGTGACGCCAAGACAAGCACATGCTATGACCTGGAGCCCAAAGCCTCCTGTGTGTTACTACTGTCTCCTGGCGTCTGACAGAGCACTATGTTTATCTCACCATCGTCTGTCCTCAGTGTTGATGCTGAGAGACAGAGAGGTGGTGTAGAGTAGAGTATTCTGAAAAAGTAAAAAAATCTCTAGGAAGTCTGGGTTTTCTTGTTTGACAAAGACTGTTAAAGGAGTTCACATTTGGTCACATTTGGTTTGGATCGAGCTATGGGAAGTGAAATGAAATCCATACGTGATAATATAAAGATATTTTGAATATGGGGCCGTGGCTCAGTCCTTCAGGTTCGATTCCCACCCTGCAGCCTTTCGCTGCATGTCAATACAGCAATTCCGCGATAATCTTTATATTAATCTTTTGCAATAATCTTTATATATATATATTATTGCTACACAATCCTATATTAATACATCACAATATTGGTCTAACCATGAATACAATACAGAACAGAATATTTTCTTAAAACTGCTATCCCATTAAAAAAACCTCTTCCTCTTCGGCTGGTTAACTCATGTTCAAATTTCCCTCATTCATGTGTTGAGTGCCACCTTGAGAAGCCATGAAGTAGCCACGCTGGGAGCAGGGAAATCTTGTAGAGCGCCTTTTTTTATTATTAAAACATTGATATTTGGAGCCAGCATAACAATTATCACAACAATACCTCCATATTTTGTCCCACACTTATTGCACATCAGTTCAGGCTGTATAGTTGGAGACACTTTCATGTCGTACAAAAGTTCTTGTCTCATTATCAGTATGGATATCTTCCCCAGAGGGCAGACACTGCACTGATATAACAAATATTTCATCTATGCCGCACATGAAAAATAATATCAGATGTTGCTGGGTGCGCGACGACCCGCAAGTCTTGACAAATTACAGCACCGGCAGCTCTGTGAGTAAACGCATGCTATTTACAAGCAAACAAAAGAAAGGCTGCGGGTGAAAAATACACTGCTGAGAGGAATCACACTCCATCTGACTCGCAGCCAGGACACTGTCTGGGAGCGCTGAGGCTCACGCGGGTAATCAACTCTAGCTCCCCTCCCCTGCAAACAAATAGGTGAGAAGTGAATTGTGTGTACACACAAAGAGACTCTTAATGACAGAGTATATAAAATCCATTATGGATGGTCTCGTTTCCTGCCTCCTGCCCCGGAGAAAGAGACGCCATTGTGTTGTTTGTGCATCGAGATGAGTGTTCGGGTGGCTGGGCTGGTTGTGATTTTAATCAAGCGTATTTTTATCTCTGAGTTATTAATATGCATGGCAAAGGCAATCAGAGAATGGGAGGGAAAAAATGAATGAATCAAATTAGAGAGACTTGGGATGTGCAATGAAACTGTGATGCAATAGAGCAAGATATGTGTGCAGGTTGAATTTCTTAATGGGTTTATGTAAGAGAGAAAAAAATTAAAGAGATAAAGGTGTGCACGTGTGGTTGTGTATGCTTGAGTATGAACCTGTAGGCTACATGTACTGTAATGTCACAATTAGGGATGAGCGAGTACAGCATTATCTGTATCTCTATCTGTTTACCACATGAATTATCTGTATCCGGATCCGTACTCGGACTGGGCGGGGCCTAAACCGGAAGTGGTCAGATTTACCAGGAAGTGGGTCGGTTCTCTTGAAATGTGCGGGGCTTTAACCGGTTGTTATTTAAGCATGCAATGATATGAGTTGTCAAAAATTGTTATATTTATGCTGATTTGAAAACTATTACATGACAGCATTGAGCTTCAGATCAAGGTTGGTCATGGTAACAAACAAACTATATACAGAACGTTTTGCAACAATGAATACAACACATGCCTTGCAATTATGAAGTAAAATGTAATGAACAAGAGTTTCTCTACTCAATATAACTTTCTTTTTTTTAACTTTTTATTTTGTAGATCAGTGTGATTTTTTTGTTTTTGGTCTTTTTATTTTTTTTATTTTTTTATTCCATACAGGTGTGTGTGTGTGTGTGTGTGTGGTGTGAGTGAGTAAGAGAGAGACACAGAGAGAGAGGGGGCGGGGGGCAGCTGACAGTAAAAAAAAAAAACGTGGTCACCTTTAAACCAGCAGCATGTCTGAAACCCACGTTCACAGAAATCTATGGTTACTATGTAAGGACTACAAACCCCACGTCACCAGAATTACTGGTACTATGTAAGTACTACAAACCGAAGTTAAAAACAAACCTGAAGCTGAAGAAACCCTAACGTTAACGGAACAGATCCGCAGACGAATTGACTGAAGGAGCGAGCGAGCGAGCGAGAGAGAGAGCGAGAGAGAGAGAGAGAGAAAAGAGAGAGAAAGAGAGAGAGAGAGCGCATTTCTCCATGTTCTGTGTGTGTGGATTGATCCGAGCGGGTTGTAGGCGGGGGGGGGGGGGGGGGGGGGGCGCTGTGACTATACAGAAGCTGGCGGCCAGTTGAGGAGTTGTATTCAATCCGAGCACGGATATGACTCATATTACTCGGATAATACTTGTACTCGGCAAAAGTGCTTTATCTGTACCGGATACTCGTTTCAGCCGGATACTCGGATCACCCCTAGTCACAATGTTTCTTTCTTTCTTTCTTTCAATACTGAAACTAGCTGTCTGTGTGCATATACTTGCATTAGTGTGTATATATACCATACAACAATGTCAACCAAAGTATTTACAATAAAGTCCAGCAGTTTTGTAAGCCCATATCACAAATCTGTGAATGATTCAAGCTTATGATAGTTTTTTTTTTTTTACTTTGATTGCTTGTATTATGTGTTGCACATAACAAATAGTTCAACAATTTTGGAAGGACAAGTATTCGCTTCGTTCACTTACGTGAAAAGAAAAATATAAAACTAATGTCTTTGTATTAGGTTTTTATTAGATTATTAGATTATTATCTTAGATTAGCATAGGAACATGCAGCAGTGGGAACAGTTAGCCGCCACTGTCCATATTGACAGAAGACATTGACCAACTCAACTTCTATTAGACAGAAATAGTTTTTGCAATTTGTGGTTTGAAGGAAACTTTGCAGATTTTAACCAGCTCTGTGTCCTCTTTGTGTGGGCAGTGTGTTTATATGAGCGTTGTTTGGCCTTCCTCCAGGAACAGGTCTGCCGAGATCTCAGCGCACCTCCGTGACACACTACACGTCATCTGGCGAATATCGGCAGACCTCCACTTTTAAGCTCCACAGGGAGCTCTGTGCACTGGCGCCATAGAGGGAAGCCAAACAGCCATCATCTAAACACACTGCCCACACATAAATGACACAGAGCTGGTGTAAAATGGCCAAAGTACCACTTTAAAACCACAAATGCTATTTTTTGCAAATATATGATTAATGGCAGATCCAGGGTAACTGTGTATAAAGAAAATACAAAAGATTATATATACATATATAATATTTTTTACACCAAACACTGCCTTAGGTCCGTTTCATCGCACACACACAATTTATATTGTTCATGTCAGCTCACTCTGGGAGAGAAATAAAATACATTTATTTTCCTTTGTAGGTACTGTTTCTTTTTATAGCTCCTTCTAATGTGGCAGACATCCTCAATCATGGATAGTAGTCAATAATGAATATATTGAAATAGTTTACATATTTACCAACTAAAAGGAGATAACAACCTGCCATTGCTGCAACTAAATCCACAACCAATGTCACGATCATATGATCAGCTGTTCCTACTCAGCAAAATACATCGGTCCATTTTTATTTTTAAATACCAAACTTTGTGACAAATCAAAGAGCCTCCTTAGTAGATTTAACAAGCTTTAGGACATTGGGAGAACTTAGAACACAGTTTTGGCACATGGCTTTTGCAAGCCTGTTAACAAAATGTGTACATTTATTGTTTATTAAACAGGTTTGATAAATGAGCTTCTTTTTAACGTAAATGTATCCCAGTCACTGTTACACACAGTGGTGAGCGAGGAAAAAAATGGGGATTTGATGAGGGAGTAGAGAGTATAGAGGGGGTGTGTCATCAAACTGCACATTCAGAGAAAAAAGAAAGTGGAAATTAGCAGAGAGCTGGCACATAGCGCCTTTTTACATTTCCACTGGCCCTTAAAAGCCTTCAACCTTTCTGTCACCTTGCTCTCTCCCCATCCTTATCCTCCCCCCAACCCCACCACGGACATGTTCTCTTGGCGAAGTTCAACTCCTTTCTGCTTCGCTTCCCTGACATTACAACCCCCACCCTCACTTCTCCCACTACACTATGTAATTATGATAATTGCTCATAGGGGTTTGAGGAAATTGAATTTCCCATTTCACTCTGGTTCCTTTATCCCACTAGTTTCTCCTTGTGCCTCCCCCCCCC
>NC_045742.1:25733252-25734508 GCF_008692095.1 Etheostoma spectabile
CCCCCCACACACACACACCACCACCACCATTCTCTGCAGGCCTGGAGTCTGCCGTTTGGACTACTAATCAAATACATCCTTAATGTTTGCATGTGTGTGTTTGGACCAATGATGGAAACATGAAAATGATATACCAATATGAGAGAGGAAAATATTAACATATAATTACTATCTGTTCTCTTTCTGTGAAACAATTTCAAATGTTTAATAGGACATCCTGCACGTGGGGGATTCGCTAATTGTATGTCCAATAAAAATGTTTTATCAAGTTTTTATGTCCCTCCCACATGATTATAATCTGACCGATAACTGGCTAGCAACAGCAGTGAGTGGTTGTGACGATGTTGGCGCAACACACGCACGCACGCAGGCACACACACACACACACACACACACACACACACACACACACAAATTTGCCATACCAGCCACGTGCTGCCACGGGTGCTTACAATGTGGCTGAGGTCTAATTCAATCAAGGAAAACTTTGCAGATGTTACTGGCTCTGTGCCAAAGCAACACGGGCATGCTACACGCTCCAAGCAGATTAACGGAGCAGCTGCCAGATGACAGGGTCCGGGTAAGCGGATGAGCTGGCGGCATAGAGAGAGGCACAGTTCATCTGCATGTACTGCCGGTGTTGCAGTGACTGAGGCGTTTGAAAAACTGCAAAGTTTCTCTTAATCTTTTCGTCCTCCTGATCTAAGAGCAACAATAGGTGGGGGAGGTTTGTGCGGAGCCATTGCCCACAGTCCTTAGTTCTGGGCTAAACGTTAAGCATGCCCACTTTTTAGAGGCCCAATCAAATGCCAATTATTTGATTTACTGCTCAAATATTTTGTTTCCCTATAGGAAATACCGTACAGTACAAGCTAAAGATGGTCCAACTTTCATTTCACTGGGACTTTAAGGTTTCTGAGTCCTTTGATTAGAAATAGAAAGATCATAGACAGTTAAAGAAAAGGACCAACAGATCCCGTTGCTCTGGATGGAGACCAGTGAAGGATATTAGAAGCACTTTTCCGGTGATGGCTAGACGTTACTGTGCAGCCTCCAACTGAGCTAGACAACGTAGATGTGACGTGAGCAACCTGTCTGAAAGTTGTTAGTAAATGTGCCAAGAGAAATCTCAATCATTCCCAATCAGCAGAGATGGAGAGCGTAGGTCTATGTTAGGAGATGACATAGGCACAGGCTAATTACTGGTAAATGAAATGCTAGTTAACGATCGTAATTAAACCTAAACAGCTGATGTA
>NC_045742.1:25734518-25734769 GCF_008692095.1 Etheostoma spectabile
GTCTGCGAGCTTCTCCTGACAATACGATGATTTGTTGACTATGCGACGGTAAGTCGCGTGTTTTGGCAAAGTCGTTAGTCTATTTTCAAAAAAACGTCTGCTAACGTGAGGTACAAGGTAATGGAGCCTTTTATACATTGTCTTGTTTCTTTAGAAATATACAATGGACAACTTAAGTTTTTAAACCTTTCAGATGTAAAGTTAGTCACTGTCAAAGTGGCGCCAAAATGAATGGCGGTCAATGGAATGCT
>NC_045742.1:25734779-25735201 GCF_008692095.1 Etheostoma spectabile
ACGGCGGGTGATGGCTTCGTAGCATTAAAATGGCGCCATGGGACCTACGCTTCGCTTACCCCCTTGGGAAAGAGCTTAGTTGCACTAATACACTTTGTGAAAAGCTATTTCTACACTAATAATATAATAATATTACAAATACTACTGACTCATAATAGTAATAATAATTATAATAGTTATAAATGTGCACTAGACCCAGTATGGCACAATTTGAGAAAGGTGTCCATGAGTCACACTTCAGCATGGGGCATTTGGCTAAGTACCTGCTCCCTAAAATAGTTGCTGTGACAGTCGTGGAGCTCTCAGGACCGGGGGGAGCTCAATTATTTAAAAACAGCCTGCTGCAGCTGAATCAAACAGCTCTGCCATGCTACCGTCAGCTGAAAACCCCTCCATCCCCAGAGTCAGCTTTTCAGAACTGA
>NC_045742.1:25735211-25736495 GCF_008692095.1 Etheostoma spectabile
GAGTGCTGCTTCATTTTCCTGATTGCTTGTAATTTAACCAAGTTGAAAGGGTTCCTTCATTTCTAAAAGTGACCCTAGACAGAAAAATTTGCAAAACAAAATAATGGTGAATAGCTACTCTTAGATAAGTCTTACATTGCCAGACCTTCTTCCACAGCGCCATGGAGGAGGGTCAGGCTAGTCAACACAGCATTCCGCAGTCCAACAGCACAAACGTGAGCAGACGATCAAACAAGCCATGAGTTTAGTCAGATTATCTAAACCCCTTTATTTGGAGGAAAACCAAAAGCAAATGTCCATAATAATCCCTCATTGCACAAAAAATTACAGCCAAATACAGTAGGCCATGGTGGAGCTCATGGAGTGATGGAGACCCAAAGTGTTTAACAAAATCCTTGTCCAAACAAGACACAGCCAGTTATGTGATTGGCTGTCTTGTTTGAAGCAAAGCAACAGAGATTAAAATGACTTGCAATAAACTCTGTAATTGTGAAAAAAATATCAAGTGGAAAAAACAATTTACAGTAATAACAATGATGTTTTGAAAATGTATTGGATTATTTCACAATGTAATGTATATATTCAATGGTTATTTTTCAAACAGACACTTTTAGTAATAACTTTGCTAATCTGGGGCTTTATTTATAACATTTCTGTCTCAAGCCTCCTTTACACTTGACATTGCAAGAGTCTATGCAGATACAAAAATAGATGCACTTAGCCACATGCATGGGTCCCTAGCTCACAAGTATGATTACAGTCTGTCTATATTTTCTGGGCTACATGTAAATCAAGGTTGGACCGCCTCCGGTCAAGAAGGAGATGGTGATGCACCTGAAGCTGTTTGGTAAGTGCCTCGTTGCTTTAATGAGATGGAAAACAAAAAGGCCAATACCAGTGTAATTTTAGAGAAACGTTTGCTGTTATCACAAAGACAAGAGGCAGATCATGGATGAATTAAAGGTCCCATGACATGGTGCTCTTTGGATGCATTATTTAGGCCTTAGTGGTCTCCTAATACTGTATCTGACGTCTCTTTTATAGGGGTGGTCAAAGGTGGAGGCTGGGGGTGTGGCCTTGACCAACTGCCACTTTGATTGTTTGAAAGCCATGATGTCTCTCTCTCATAGGTGGACCAAATTCTCTGGGCAGGGAAAGCAGGGAAAGGGGCGGTAACCTTGCTCCTTATGACCTCATAAAAGGCAAGATTGGCCCATCTGAGCTTTCATTTTCTCAAAGGTAGATCAGGATACCCAGGGCTCAGTTTACACCTATCACCATTTC
>NC_045742.1:25736505-25740293 GCF_008692095.1 Etheostoma spectabile
GGGGCCATAGGCAGGCTGGGGGAACTCATATTAATGTTAAGAAACCTCATAAAGTGAAGTTTTCATGCCATGAGACCTTTAAGGAAACCAGACAGTGAGTGGATATTTACACAGACTGCAAACACCATAGTTACACTATGGAATATTAAGTGTCATGGAGTGAGAGATGTATTTAGACCTTTTCAACATCTAGCTATAATGAGTCTCAAGCCTCCTCCAGTCTTGAATGCTTCTTGGAGGCTTTTATACTTAGCTTTATTTGAGATCAGCTATTTGTTCTCCATGACATGCAAGTGTGTTGAGGGTAAGCTGTGGATGAGACGTCGTGAGATGAGGTTAAAAAGATGGGATTTTTATTATTTACCCCAATTAAGGCCAATAAGGCGAGAAAAAAAAAAAACTAAATTAAAGAAAAAAAAATACTTTCAAGTAAAGACAATTAAATTGACATGATAGTCACAAACGGTCAAAATATACAAACATACTGCTGTTTGCAAATTGACCATTAAACTTATCACTATTTGTCAATACTCTGAGTGCATCCAACAGACTTATGTCCTCCTTCCTCTAGTTCTCTTGAGCAAATGAAACTGCTAGTCCATGTAGGCCTGTAGCGCTCCACTGAATTGGAAGATACCAACACAACAGTACAATACAGGGGTGGCTCAGGTGAGTAGACAATAAAAGCAAAAAGCTAGAAATGTACAGAATATTATTTATATGATCCACGCTAACGTTTAACTAAGCCACAAGACATATTAACGGTTGATAAATTAAATAGTCAAACTCCGGGTCACTTCCTGTTGCCCCAGAAGTCATAGCGTCATTTAAACCCGACGATCGTGGCAAACTTTCCTTTATACACAATATAAGACGCCGGTAAGACACAAAAATCATATGTTACACTATGATACCTTTTAAACTCAGACACAAGTAGTTAACAAAGACATATGTGTTGCATAGTTATTAAAACCGTCATGTTTATGAAGTTAATAGCTATAGCATATAAATCACTGCAGTATTGGATGTTAAACATGTGCACAAGAAAGCTGTGGGATTACTGCGGGAGATTTGATGAATGGCTACGTTAACAGATGATTTGAAAACTGTGATAATTAACAGAACATATGGACACACTAAACAAACATATACATATACAGGTAACGTTTGTACTCAGTCTTTGAGAAATGACATGGGTAGGTAACCCTGTCACAATGGGACTAAGTGTAAGTTGGGTCTCACTGCTTCTATTTCTTGCCACGCACTGTGGCTTATTTTAAGAGAAAAGTGTCCTCCCCAAAAACCACGGCCATAGGCTGTTAGTTAAAGCTGCAATTACGACTACCGTAATTATTATTATGAGTGCAAAGCAGGAAGTAAGGTGGCAAAGTATTAGATTGCTAAACATCGGATAAGGACAAAGGTTAATCTAAAGTAGATGGGTCAAACAAACACGGGACTTTCACCCAAGATCCGGTTTGTGGGTTTGTGTGCCGTTTGGAAATAAAAGTAAACAGCAATCTTTTATTATTTTTTACTTTACGGAACAAACGGAACTACATCACGTTCAGCGTCCCATTTGTAATCAGAAGTCTGATTTGAACCCAAACCATGATCTTTTTTCTCAACTTCACTAAGTAGTTTTGGTGCCTAAACCTAACCAAACTGCGATTGTTATTGTGTTTTAAGATTTACGGATGGAAACGACCCTATGGGGCTAGGGGCGCTAATTTATGAAACGCTCTTTTAGGTCGTGTTAGATGGTAGGAAGAAACAACTGATATCATCTGATAAATGGTTTGGGGAACTTGTTTTTTAAGTGATGTGTTCCTGTTCCCAGATCTCAGAAATGAACTTGGTTGCTATTCTATCACTACCGGTAGGAATCACAACCATAAACAACGAGAAAAGGAACCAAGGTGTAATAATAATAAACCAACACTATAAAATGAAGTGCTATACAAGTCTGCATCTCACAAGTATCACTTTACCGTAAACTGTGGCTTAAATGAAGCAAGCAAGAATTATGCATTATTGATCAACAGGGAGCTACATTTCTGTAGCTGGACTGCCAAAGTAAAATCTTCTTTCCATTTATTTTCTCCAAGCAGAGAAATCCTCCCGCTGTAGTATGGGTGCTATATTGTCCTAAAATAAGCCACAAGTCATCGATGGAGCTTTGTTCACTGTGGCTTAGGGGATTTCTAACCATTACAATTCCATTATTCTGGGTATAAATTGGGTTTTACTGTCCAATCATGGTTTAAATGCTGTTTAACAAGCTTGTCTGTCCTTACAAGAATACATTTCTGAAAGAAACTTTAAGGACATAGAATGAAAACAGTAAATCTTAAAGGTGAAACAAAATAATGTTAATTTGGTCTAAAGTGTAGGAGCTCCCTACAACGGCAGCACACTGAGTCTTGAAACTCAAAAATGTTAAATTACCATAGGAAACCAACAGAAAACAGTGTGTGTTAAGGGGCAATCAAGGTGTAATTGCATGGGCTGCATTAAATGAGCAGTCTTGCTTTTTCTGACACCCTATTGACTGCAAGGAGACAACTCAGCCAGAGCGTGTCACATGCATAATAAACCATGCCAAACTGAGAGCTGAGTAATGTGCCGCAGCAGAGAATACACCTTTTAACTCTGGTCTTGAAAGCCTTAAAACCTGACTTCTGGGGAGAAGGGGTACGCGGGGAGGCTTGTTAAACATTTGCTATGTACCAATGTTTTTTCGTAGAGTGGCAGTGCAGTTACACAAAATAGTTTGTAGCACACTCTCGGAGCGAAACAGGGCAGCTATTTTCATGTAATCAACAACCCAGAGTCGAGAATGAGACTGATTTTGTTCCAGCTGGGGTTCCAGTTAATTGGACAACTGTGGGTCACTAATGCATTGCCTTTTTCGCTACAGTAGCTAATAAAATGATGATTACATTAACAATGCTTCTTTTTCAGGTTGTCCAATCAACATGGATTTCACTCCCAAAAAGCTGTTCTCATGTCTTAGGTCTATCTATAATCTAAGTAGCTTACTCCAGCTTTAAGAAGTTAATAGGCTAGAGGAAAGACCTCTAAAGATGCTTTTTGAGATACCTCTTTTGGAGGTAGAACAAAGCACGTTTTTTATATTCTCTTATGTCTCCCACCTATTAAGTGACTCTTGTGTAAAAAATATTTTACGGAAAAGGTGGTTAAACTGACATATCTTGTGACACCTCATAAGTAAAACAAGTGCAAAATAAAGCCAGGCCAAATGGCAATGATACACTTGAAGTATTTTCACAATGCAATTGCTGATTGATCCAAATTTGGTATGACAGGGAGCAGAGGTTTCTTCTACATGTGTGAATAACAGAATGTGAATCTTATTTTTCCTTGAAAAAATACAGAATATTTTTAAGCATGAAAAATGGATCACTAACAAAGAATTTCTAGTGCAGTGGGTGTTTGGAGTGTGTGCCTTTTTGGAACCATTCCTCCACAACTCTATCTAACTTTGCGCAGGGTGCAATCAGGCGGATGTTTTCAGCATCAGATACCGAGGCAAAAATCCCCATTTAGTGTCTGTAGGGACGCACTGGGCATAGCAGCAGCTTGACCTTGGCGTTGTTAGATTACGTGGTAAAAAAAGCGACAATGGTAATGAGTAGTATAGAAGACTTGTGTGTAAGAAGGTAGGTTGGGGTGGTGGATGACTTTCACCCAGGAGTGTGTGTGGGGTAGGTAGCAGAGCCAGTGAACCACAATCAATGAGCCTTCTAGGGATGTAGCATCTCCCC
>NC_045742.1:25740303-25743538 GCF_008692095.1 Etheostoma spectabile
CCCTGCTTTACTGCACATCCAGGAGACGCACACACACAGAGATTCCTCGATTTATAGTTCGATTATTACAAAGAGTCACGGTAAAATAGTATTTTAGTTGCAACAATGTCAACTTACTCATTTTTCTTCTTGAAATGATGTTCTAATATGAAGCTGCCACCCACTATAAGCAGAGTTACTGCCATCAGTCTAAAGCCTGCAGACAGTTTCTGCAGGTTATTACTGCCGTATGACAGCCTTTTATCTCTCTATGACAGGCCATTACCTGCACAGTGGAGCTGGGTAATGAAATAGGCAGGAGGACTGAGAGAGGGCAGTGTGCTATCAACAAATCAAACAGATGCTCTTTACACTGGGCTGCAGCCACGGCCTCTAACACTGAGACTATGTGTCAGAGATAGTAGACTCAGCTACAGCACACTGGCTTCACACAGTACTCAGGGTTTCCACACAAGTTTTCTTTTCAGGAAAACAATGGAAGGAAAAGCCATCAAGAAGCAGCATGGGACTATAATTAAATGAGTCTTGATCAACGGACGTACATTTTCAGGATAATTGCCTGACATCGTGCGCATTTCAGGCGATTTCTGCTTCCTTCCGCTTTCTTTGTTGTTGGAATTTTAAACTCCTGTGGTTGTAGGGCCGATGGTTGACTGCTCCCCAAAATCTTAAAAAGGGTAAATCCAGACATCTAGCTAGACTATCTATCTATCCAATCTGAGTTTTCTTTCGCGCAACTATTTTGCAGCAAAATGATTGGTCTAAAGAAATGCCAATAAACCAGAGCCCGGTTTTCTCCCATTCAAGAATGCTGTGTTCTGTGCACCACTGCGTGCATGTGTGTGTGTGTGTGTGTGTGCTCCGCTCTCTGTCAACATACAAAGAGGACAGAAAAGCTTGCGCTTACAGACACTGAAATTTGGCACAGTTGGCTTTCATGGGAATTGGTAATACCGACGTAATTTGGTCGGTACCCAAAAAAGTACAAAGTACCTACTTGTACTTGAGTTTTTCTTTTTCATGCCACGTTAACGTTAGAAAGAAATGCCAAAACACTCAAACGTTGAGAAAAAAAAAGTGTGATAAAGAAAAGTAAAAAAAAAACAATAAAATAAATAAATAAAAAAGGTTGAAAAAAACAACACAGATGTTGAAAACTTCCTTAACAAAAATCGGTGAAAACATGCCTAGGGCGCCAAATTGGTTAGAGCAGATGTGCGCGTGCATCTGCACCCACACAGAAGAATAGTGAATCGAAGCCGTTGGGGAAGGCTCTTCGGCTCAGTGGTGGAATGGAACTAAGTACATTTACTTAAGTGCTTAAGTACAAATATTGAGATAATTGTACTTCACTTGAGTCTTTTCTTTTCATGCAACTTTCTACTTCTACTTCAATACATTTCAGAGAGAAATGTATTGTATTTTTACTCCACTACATTCATCTGACAGCTTTAGTTACTTTACAAATTAAGATTTTTGCACACCAAACACTTGTAGTTTAAAAATACAATGGTTAATTATAAATTAAACTTCCCAACAATATATATGGGTGTATGTCCAGTTGAAATGATTCGCCGATTAAACACTTAGTGGATTGACAGAACTGTTTCCTGTTTCTAATAGGTGAGGATTTTTCTGCAATGAGTACTTTTACTTTATATACTTTGAGTACATTTTTGTGATTATAGTTACATACTTTAACTTAGGTAACATTTTCAATGCAGGACCTTTACTTGTAACAGAGTATTTTCATGGTGTAGTGTTAGTGCTTTTACTTAAGTAAAGTATCTGAGTACGTATTCCACTACTGCAATCAGGTATATTCCTTTAGTTTGTACCATAGCATTCAGTGCAACGGCTGCTCCAATAATAAAACCATAAGAATGCAAAACATTTTATTATCGGAGCAAATTATAGCAGTTTCAGAATTGCGGCCAGCTATCTTTGAATGGTGGCAATCAGAGTGAGCAATCAGAAATCAGAGAAGCATTCTTGTGCAAGAGTGTATGTACATTTATTTTTTTTATGTTTTGTTTGTGGCATTTTTTTAAGCCTCTATTTGATAGGACAGCCCAGACATGAAAGGGGAGCGCGAGAAAGAGGGAATGACATGCAGAAAAGGGCTGCAGGTCAGATCTGAACCTGCGGCCACTGCGGCAAGGACCCAGCCTCTGTACATTACTTTCTTCTTCTCCCCTCTCTCACCGCTTGTACTACTAAAATATATTGGTTTAACAATGGCCTGATGAAACAAGCGGTTTTATGGGATTCATCCTCCACAGGGTTTTTAGTGACAACCAGTGAATATGTCAAATCCCGGAATGAATTTAAAATCCTTCTCCTGACCTGTAAAGCTCTAAATGGTCAAGCACCATCATGTCTTGAAGAGCTCATATTACCTTATTGTCCCACTAGGGCACTCCGCTCCCAGAATTCAGTGTTACTTGTGGTTCCTAGAGTCTCTAAAAGTAGAATGGGAGCCAGAGCCTTCAGCTATCAGGCTCCTCTAGTGTGGAACCAGCTTCCGGTCTGGGTTCAGGAGGCAGACACCCTCACTACATTTAAGAGTAAAATTAAAACTCTCCACTTTGATAAAGCTTATAGTTAGAGAGTGATGAATCGCAGTGTCCGCCTAGCCCGGCCCACCTGCTTCTCGTCATAGTCGTCAGATTTATTTACCATATAATCAATAATATAATAAACCTAGAGGAAGGCAGTACAGCCTAATCCGGTTGGGGAGAGTTCTACCCCAACCAGGCTCCTCTCTTCACCCTGTCTCTCTTAGTTATGCTGCAATAGTTTTAGACTGCCGGGGGACTTCCTTTGACACACTGAGCTCCTCTATCCTCTCTCTTTCCATTTGTGTGATTCCATATCCCAGAAATGCTTGTTACTAACCTAGCTCTGGGGAGTTATTCCCCGGAGTCCTTAAGTTCTTTTCCCCCCAGCATGTTTCCTTGGATCAGGGAGGCTCCAAAATCATGGTTGCAGCTGTTGCCGTGGTCCTGCTACACGTCCTGCGTCCATGTTACATCCTGCTACGCTCTGCGGGACCTTGCTACGTTCTCCTACATCCTGCTGTGTCCTGTAACGCCGTGTAGTGCCCTACTATGCCATGAACTACTACAAACTACTATTTCTAGTCACTGTTCCATTATCTTTTACTGTGACTGTTATCGCCACTATTCATCACACCTCTAACCGGTCGTCAGACACCGCCTACCAAGAGCCTGGG
>NC_045742.1:25743548-25743685 GCF_008692095.1 Etheostoma spectabile
AGGTTTCTTCCTAAAAGGGAGTTTTTCCTCGCCATTGTTGCACTAAATGTTTACTCTGGGGGATTTACTAGAATTGTTGGGTCTTTATAAATTACAGAGTGTGGTCTATACCTACTCTATCTGTAAAGTGTCTTGAG
>NC_045742.1:25743695-25744011 GCF_008692095.1 Etheostoma spectabile
TTATGAATTGATACTATAAATAAAATTGAATTGAGTTGAATTTCAGTGTTTCAATTTCTTTGAAATGATCCCTTTTGGGGAAGACTATTCCATTGAGGTATATTGTGGTCCAGTAAGTCAACCCTACGCCCCTGCTGAGGTCCGAACAATTCGATACCTGCAATTACTAAAGGAATCAGTATAGTCAACATTTTTATTTAAAGGTGCCCTGCCGCACAAAACCATTATACCTTGAATTTTTTCAAATACGTTATTATTTGTGTTTGTGTTAAGTGGTGAATGTGAAAGTGAACTGCTACCTCCTCTGTCAGCTCTA
>NC_045742.1:25744021-25746013 GCF_008692095.1 Etheostoma spectabile
ACTGAAAAGAGGAGAAATCAGACCAATCACAACAGCTGGTCAGTCTGATGTCACGTTGCCTGACCTCATTACTATTCATGAGCTTGTTGGGTAACAGATACTGATAGCCAGGATTTCATTGGCTAGCTGTTAGCCAATCAAAGTCAATGTTGAATATTAATGAGAATTGGCACAAATGGAGCTGAGTCTTCCTGCAGGCCTTCTTTAACCTACATCCTACACAGGTCCACTGAACACATTTATACGACTCTTGCGTCGCTTGTGTAAAAAATTGTAGCGCTGAAGTGCCGCTGAAATATATTCTAATCCAGATATTTACAAGAATGGCTCATTTTAATCCAACAGTTTTGTAATAATGATCAGTGCAAAAAGAAAAAAAGTATTCTAATATTCACAGCTTGGTAAAGCCATTGAGTCAATTTTTGCAAACATAAGTGTTGTCGCCTTGTATATAAGCTTCACCTGTGACTAAATGGTATAAATTAGGTCTCGTGTGTATAAAAACAACCCCAGTACACTAGACCTTCACATCAACTGCAACTAAACCTCTGCAAACATGCCTAAGATTCACTCTGAGACTAAAGTTTTGATTATCAAGAGGCTGAAGACCAGATCACTGCTGATGTGGCAGACACCTTCAATGTGTCTCAGCGTCAAGTACAGAGGATATAAAAAAACATTTGAAGACACTGGAGATGTTTTTGACACCCAGGTCAGGCAGACCCCGCAAGACAACTGCTCGAGAGGACCGTTTGTGGCTCGAAAATCCAAGGCCAGCCCATTTTCTACTGCAGCAGAGCTCCACCAGACCTGGTCCCCTGAGTCCCTGTGTCAACCTGAACGGTTTGTCGGATTCTGTCTCGAATGGCCCCCATGGCGAATCATGCTGCCAGAAGCCAGCACTAAACAAAAGAAATTGAAAAACCGTGTGGCATTTGCCAAGGCCCACAGCCTGCTAAAAGGATGGACGCTGGAGAAGGTGAATGGAAGAGTGGATTTTTCAGATTAATCTTCTGTTGAATTACACCACAGTTCCCCAATATTGCAGGAGACCTACTGGAGCCTGCATGGATCCAAGATTCACCCAGAAAACGTGAAGTTTGGTGGCGGAAAAATCATGGTCTGGAGTACATCCAGGATGGGGTGTGCGAGAGATCTGCAGGGTGGAAGGCAACATCATAGTCTCAAATACCAAGAATCTATAACTACCCCTTAGCTACTCTATATCCACCCATAAAAGAGGCCAAATTCTCCAGCAGTGGTGCTCCTCACTACTTCCATCCACTTCAAAGTTCCTCAAGGGAAGAAGGCAGAAGCTCCAGGATCGTCCGGCCCAGTCACCAGACATGAACATCATTGAGCATATGTGGGGTAGATGAAAGAGGAAGCATGGAAGACCAAACCAAAGAATATTGATGAACTCTGGGAGGCAGCAAGACTGCGTTTCCTAGCTATTCCTGATGACTTCATCAATACATTGTATGAATCCTTGCCAAACCGCATGGATGCAGTCCTTCAAGCTCATGGAAGTCATACAGATATTAAATTTGAATCTCACAGCACCACTATTTAGTTTGCTGATATATTTTAGTATTTGTAGAAATTTTTCAATTTATGTATAGGCGACAAAACTTTTGTCTTGCAAAATTTGACCTTTCTGTCTTGTTTAAATATAAAATCTTTTTTTAGTGAAACTATTATTCAGCGCATTGACATCATTTGGGAGGGTTTTAGCTTTTCATATGAGCTATTTCTTACACCAATTGATTCATTAAAAGTCAGGTTAATAGCAGGTGTTTCTACAAAATGATAAGCAACAAGACTTTTGTCAGGGAGTGTAGAATGGCTTGAAACAAGGCAATTTTTCCACAAATGTTTTTTTACAGAGTCCATGGTAGAACTTCAGACATTACCACAAAGTAATGAAATACGTGTGGTAGGGCACCTTTAACAATGCAGACTTCAATGTTCTTAGTTTTACAGGGGCTTCGA
>NC_045742.1:25746023-25757709 GCF_008692095.1 Etheostoma spectabile
ATTTTCTGCGTCCTCGCCTCACACAGAAGTTTCCTCAAAGTGTCTAGTTTCACAGTGGTGTTTAATATTTCTACTTTTGACACCCTGGAGATGAAGCACACCGGCCTCGTAGAACTCGTTGCAACCTAGCAACGGCATCAAACAGTTACATTTGGTCGCAGGACCCATACAGGTCTACATAGCTGGCCTCGTCCTGCCTTTTAAAAATTCCTTTTTAAAGAGAAATGCTGATATAATTTATAGATATTTCACAGTTGTGTCAAAAGGCTTTGCAGTCCAGATGGAAGCCTCTCACGGCCCGGTTTGGACCGGGATCCACCAGTTGATGACCCCTGAAATAGACCCTTAGCTGGCCAATATGGAGAAAATATATTTGTCATTTTGGACCAAATACCTTGATATTGATATTGCAATGTTACTGTTGGTGCTTTAACAAAGTAGTACACAATGAGATTTTTGAAAAATAATTATCAGTACCATGGAAATAATGACTAAATGGTTAAAGGCAAATAATAGAACAGCTAGAACAGTTTATTAAATTTAGGAAATGACACCAATTTACTGTGATGCAGTCTTTAAAACCAAGGAAGAGACAACACTTATGCTACATTACGATATCTAAAATCTAAGACGACATCTAATCTTGTATGATGATATCGATATAATATTGATACATTGCCCAGCCCTAGTGCTGATGATGTGAAAAAAAGGTTCCCCAAATAGTGCTTGTAATTAAATAGGGTATGTGACTCCTATCTCTATTATCTCACCACGTTACATCTATAACTAAATCTGTGGGACAAAATCCTGTGAAACCACAAGGATGTTTCTGTGCAGTCCCATCGTCTCAGCCCCCCTACAAATTATAATAATAATAAAAAACTTAAACCTTTTTATTTTTTTATTTTTGTAATCAGTTTTAGAGTTTGTAAAGTTGTCTGTTAGTGACAGAGGGCAGACTGTTACAGGTTCAAAGAAACAGATTTAACATCCTGTGGCGCTGTCGCCAATGCTATGCACCTGAAAGGAAAGTTGTATTAGTGTTTACACCTCCTTATCATTCCATTTGATTCTGGTAGTCCATAAAGGGACTTTTCATAGCTTTTTCATATGTACAATATTTAAGATTTATCCTCTGTCATAATAATAAAATACATATTCGTTTGTTATCAAGTGAAGTTACTGATTTAGCAGGGAGGGGTGGGGGTTTGGACTTTTGCAAGGCACTGTATCTGTGTCATATTCTCATTAATCCCCCCCCCCCAAATGTCTGATCCTAGAATAACTGTCAGCGCTTACGTCCTACTCTAGTTAAGAACAGTTTGCATGTTCTTCTTCATTTCTTCGACTGCTAGTTACTTTACAGGTTAGCATTTTACCGCCCTGCACATTGGCTACAACATTACAGTGCTGTTAACATGTTCATAAATTAATATTAATGCTCAGCTTATGATATACTATGTAGTAAAATTAATCTGAAAGGGAGTTATTCTGCATAATATAATAAATAATATTCTGCGTGTCAGAAGAAACGGGCAATAGTTTGCTAACGCTAGCCACCATGAGCTACTGGTCATACCAGACCAGGTCTAGCTTGCAGCAGAAAAACCCCTTTAATGTATTACTGAGCAGGTTTTTATTTATTACTTATGAGTTTAACTTTTACTTTGTAAAATATATTTGCTGTTTTCTCTTTCATAACTTATCGTTTTAAGTAGCCAACATTTTATAGGCTACTTCTGTTATTTCCCATTTAGGTTTTTAATGCAGGATGTAAACGTGTAAGATGTAAGATTTATTACTGTGGCTATTTCAACCACAGTACACTGTTTCATGCATAGGCGTAATTTACAGGGGGTGGGTGGGGGGGTTACAACCCTTTAATAATCAAAACTGGCCATTGCAACCCCCCTAAATATATTAGAAAAAAATTCTTTACATAATTAAAGACCTTTGCGCCATAAACTGAGGCAGAGAAGGCACAAATTGTTGCAAAAAAGTTCACCAGCATGCAGGAAACGTGTTTGATATGCTCAAAATTTGAATTTTACGCAAACATGGAGATCTCGACACTTATGATGAACCCAAAGTTATGCCCTTCCATTATGCCCTTCCATCTCACGGTTTTCAAACTAAAATTTCCCTCTTTAATTCATATTTTGTCTAGTAAAAGTTTTAAGAATATGCTGCAGCTCCGTTAATGCCATAGTGCGTTCAGTGATGAGTAGGATAGTGAACAGGACAGACAGTAGACTACTTAATTACACAGGCGACATGTTTAATGTCCGGTTACCTCCTCAAACAGCTCCAGGCTGTATGTGTTGTCGTCATCCGCGAAGAAAACCACCCCGGCGTCCCGCGTGCCCCGGTGCTGCCGGAGCCATGCGAGGGCCACATTCCTCTGTTCGGTGGCGCGTGGCATCCCGGTGCGCTTAAACCTGCGCGGAGTGAACACATGCAGGTGTGTGTACGGGACTCCGCACCGGGCCAGAAAGCGCGCCACCAGCTCCGTGCGCGTGGTCGAGTCCTCTACTACGATCCAGTGGAACCGGGGCACCTGGCGGAAGGCGTGGGCCAGACGGGTCAACTCCGCTTTCTGCACCGGCCGGGTGTACGTCGGAGTGATGGCGTAGATAACCGGCAGAGCGGACTGGTTCTGGGCGCCACCGACTCCCGGGTCGCCGTTCCGGGCGGCCCGCTGCGCCCTGCCGGTGCGAGCCGCCGCTGGAGCCCGGACCGTCCTTTTACTGTCCATATCGATCATGATGATGACAATAAGGACCCAGGGCAGCAGGATGAAGAAGCGGCTAAAAAACACTGATTTCATGGCGAGGCTGAAGTTACCGCGCGCCCTCTCTTTCCCTCACTCCATCGCAAACAGAAAGGCACCGCGCGAGCCGCCGCAACTCCAACAACCTTTCCTTTCCAAATCCCGTGATTCTATTCTGTTACAACCAAACA
This sequence comes from Etheostoma spectabile, assembly GCF_008692095.1. Classification (NCBI taxonomy): domain Eukaryota; kingdom Metazoa; phylum Chordata; class Actinopteri; order Perciformes; family Percidae; genus Etheostoma; species Etheostoma spectabile. The sequence continues at coordinate 25,748,985 of NC_045742.1, forward strand.
ACAGAAACAGCCGCCTTTAGTCCATTGTCAAACTATGCAGAGCACAAAACCTTCCGTTGCGTGCGTTCCCCCCGTCCCACCGGGACCCTCTCGCCGGAGTCCTCCTCCTTCACCTCCTCCCTCTCTTCCCTCGGATGGGACCTGAGTGCTTCTTCGTCGTCTGACCCTCCTCGGGATCACTCTCTCAAAAACCCCGTTACATGCCCATGTTGTGCCGTCCCTCAGCTTTGTTTCCAGAGGAGAAGAAACCAGCCGCGGTCCTCCCTGCGCCGGGCGGTGAGAAGCCACCGATGTGCGCCGCCGAGGAGCATCACTTGGCGAGGACGGAGCGCTGCTCTGAGTCTGAGGATAATAAGGCAGAGGGGGAGGAGCAGGTGCACAACAGAGGAGGGGAGACCGGATGGAGGAGAGAACCTGGGGAGAGAGAGGAGAGAGAGAGAGTGAGAGAGAGCGCCAGAGGGGGGAGAGAGAGAGGACGGGAGAAAGGTCTTGTTATGTTGTGTGCATCAGTCCGCTGAGAATAAACCCGGCTGATAGAAAGGCATAGAGACACAGAGAGAGAGAAAGAGAGACAGAGAGAGAGGGAGAGGGAGACAGACACACACACACAGTCATGTCCACCTTTGTGCCAGCATTCTTCAGACTGTTGAACAAACAATAACATCCCCCATCTAGCGATCCAGACTTCAACCTATTCTACCTACCCACCCTTCTACTCCTATCCTTTGTGTTTTTATATTTTTATTTTAGTATTTCAGTATTTAGCGTGTATTTATTCTCTGGTATGATTAATACAAACTATGTATTGTATGTTGAGCTAGAATGTGCCTGACCACAGAGAGAAAGACACACAGACACAGACACAGACACACACACACACACACACACACACACACACACACGCACACACACGCACACACACACACACACAAAGAGTCACAGCAAGAGAGAGACAGAGAGAGTAGTCTGTGTTGCTGTGTTTGTCAAGAATAAATAATTAGGTTAAACATGGATACCTCCAGGGGGCTTTGAGAGAGTTCCAGGCTTCCCCATGCTGATAACACGAGAAACATCTCATTTCACAAATCAACCAATTGCAAACAAGCTTTATCTCTTTGGCCACCATGATCTTCCCATATATAGTGTAGTTTATTCCAAACTTAAAAACAATAGGTTAAGAAAAAAAAATGAAATGTGAGGTAATATATGAGGTCCACAGGTCACTGACTGACAGCTTTTATTTAAGAAAGGTTAACGGCAAGCATATTAATACAGTAGTTGAAAGTCGATTAGGCCCACATTTGTTAGGACAAAGTCAAACATTATGGTCCTAGCTTCTTCATATTGCATATTTTGGATTTGGAGTGGTGGTCATACAAAACAATTTGAGGACGTCACCTCGGGCTTTAAGAAATTGTGATGGCCATTTGGCCACTACTCTTAGACCGTATGATGACCAAAAGCCTTTGTGCTCACAGTACCTTTTTAGTACATGGAATAGGAAGATATTAGAATAATAATTGTTGGCATGATTTTACAAATGATCTTGGTATGTTAAACGTTTTGTACAGTGAATCCTGACAGTGACCATACCTTACCTATAGGCCAGTATGCCTTTCATCTGTGTTTTTTTTCACAAATAGGTTGATTTATATTTGCCAATAATATGTAGTATTCATGATGAGACATTTTGATAGTTACACTGAGGAGCCCCTACGTTGAAGATCCATGTGTTAGACCAAATGATTAATAGAATAATCATCAGACTAATGAATATGTGGCCAGGTTAACTCATTTGGCAGAGCAAGTGCACACAGAGGTGTACTCCTTGACACAGTGGCCACAAGTTTGACTCCAACTTGCAGCCCTTTGCTGCATGTCATTTCCCTTCTCTCTCCCTTCATCTGTCCAGGGGAATGAAAGGCCCAAAAAATAATCTTCATGAAACTATTTGGGTACAGACAGTACGAGAGAGGGGAGTAAATCATGCTGTAGCAGGGCGATATTGAATCAGGGATGCGTGGTATGCATTGTCAATCTACAGGCTACCAGTTCACCCAGTGCTCTTAGAAAGTAGTCGTGAGTTGATATATAATTAACTCAATAAACTCAATATTTTGATTAACCGTTAGTCAAAGTCATTTTTAAAAGAAAAAAACAAAGAAAGCACTGGTTCCAGCCTCTCAAATTTGAAGTTATTCTGTTATGCTCCTATATGACATATGACAGTAAAATGAAAGTCTTTGGGTTTTGAGATGCTGTTTGGACATAACAAGCAACAAGCTTCATCTTGGGCTGCAGGAACATGGAGTTTTTTTACATTTTATAGACCCCAAAATTGTGATTCCTTTAACTAAAGCTGGAGGGGCTCAGGTTTGAATTAGCTGTGGACCTCCAGGACACTGAAAGACTTCTACTGGGTCAAAAATATAGGAACATTGATGATAATAATAACAATGTAATATAATAAGTTAATACTATTTATCCCAGTACCCTTTGCACTATGTTCCACATTTAAATAATTTATTTGGTCTCTTCATTGCACTCATCTCTCTACATTGTTTCTGCTTAGAGTATATATATTAGTGTGTATATATTGTTTGTTGGGTTGTTTGTTTTGAATGTGTAAGCACATTGTGAGCAACTATGCTCCAAAGGAAAATTCCTCGTATGTGTCTTCATACCTGGTCAATAAAGCTGATTCTGATTCTGATTCTGATTCTGATATGGAATTTAATTATAACGTATTCTCGCTTTAACACTTTCCTCCACAACACTGAGCTGAGGAGGAGGGTCAGGCTACGCCACAAAACATTCCGGGATGGGAGAACAACGTGCTATGGCTTATTGGCATTTCTTTAAACCAATCACCATCACCATGGGCGCCGCAAAGCTCTGTGCAGAGCCCCGCTGTCACTGCAAAATAGCATCGGGAAGGAAAGGAAGGGGTGGAACGTGTATGTTCAAAAGGAGTTTTAGTCATGCAACAGAAAACTCTGATTGGACAGATAGTCTAGCGAGCTGTGTGGATTTACCCTGCAGAGATCTGAGGAGCAGGTAACCATAGTCCTCAGAAATCCACCGGAGGTTAGAACGTCAACACAAAGGGAGCGTTAGGTAACGGAGATCCGGCCGGAAAAAAGGACATACTGCAGCAGCAATGGGGCAATCCCAGAATTGGAAGGTTATGGATCTAGACTATATATTGCGTAACTCACAATACAATGAGAAAATACATCACACCATATCACCCTATCACCATATCTCTTTTAATTCTTTATAAACCAAAACACTGTGACGTTGAGGTAACACAGACATCACTTCCCGGTATACAAATGGCCGCTGATTTGAATTGCGAGGATTTTTGAAATCGTCACACTTGTTTAATTCTGTTGTCATTTTCAGCCGTATAACTGTAACATTTAAAGATCAATAGTTAACCACGAATGTCAGTTTTGTGTCCTTAAGTATACCTTCAAAAGACAAAGACAACTGAAGAAGATAGAGAAAGAGCTCTACGAAGCAGCTAAAAGATCTGCAACTTTGCAGAGCTGGATTAAAGCTGGCAGCAGGCCAGGTGGGAGAGAAGCATTTGATAATGTCAAGCAACCATCCTATTTAACCATCATTTAATGTGAAGAAGGCCTATTTTATCAGTCAAGTTGGAGCAGGCTTTTTATTTTATGTATATATTGTGGATTCATTCAGGGGTAATTGAAACAGATGAAAGCGGGAGCTCCTGGCTTATTGGTGTTCTCCACTTCAGCTGAGAAGCTAATCATTGATGGTTAATTATGCACACACCACGGATCAAGAGATCTGTCGGGAGGAAAGAGAAGAGAAATCACTGATCCAGGCTAATAGAGTTGGTTCACACCAAACTAAATGCAGGCAAACAAGCTCATAATTTCACAGGATGAAAGCACCTTTGATTGTCTGGACTAGGAAGTGGTCTGGGAGAGCTGGTGTTTACGGAAGGCGGTGGTACTTTTAAGCACTATCTTTGGCACTTTGAGACCTAGTATTTGATTGCTCTTAAACAAAAAGGTTTTTAGAGGCTTAATCAATCTCATGCTCAATGATTTGGGTGAAAAACAAGTAATGGGCTTACTCAATGATAAATCCCTTTAAAGAGACTGATGTGACGATAGTCATGATTTATCAACCTTGGTTGCGTGTTCTTCCATGTGTTCACACACAAGCCATTTGGAAATTAAAATGACTCATGTAGCAAAATGTAATTTTTAATGAGATCATTTTGATTGCAATTGCTAAAGATATTAGTAGGTAACCCAGAGGAATGCAACGTTGAATGTAAACAAGAAGCTGCTTGCTCGCTTCTCTATCGACAACGTGACAGGTAGATAAGCCAGTTTGTGATTGGTTCTGAAGCAGGAGAATTAGACGTGCAGGTTTCCAGACCGAGCTGCAGGGCGAAATCAAATGGGCAGAGTGGGCGGGGTTTACCCAGTCTAATCTGACGAGGCTTGATCTAATACATTAAAATTGTATTGCATTGTATCATATTATATAAAACTTTACTGCATAATCCATCTATCATTCAGTCATGTTTTGCAACTAAATTTGTGGCAATACTACCTCATGTCTTTTGAAGAGTGTTGAGAATGAGACGTCTCAGCAGCAAACCAAGCAGTGTTTGAGTCATTGGAATCGATCAACATCTCCATCCTGCTATTTTATGCCACGGTCGTACTTACTGCTCCTCTTTCTGTCAGTCCGGTGTCATGTCACGACTCTTTTCCTGATCCATCAATCTTTGTAAAATTATTCTCCCTTTTCCTCCTCCTGTCATGCTGTCATGTCAATCACTAAACTAGAAAACTGCACTTTCCGCCAGGTGTGTGTCTCTCTCTCCCCCAGCATGTAGAAAGGCATTTTCTATGGGCCCCGCCCCGCATCCACAGATATTCATTCTAGCATCTTTTTGGGCCCTCCTCACATCCTCACATAACCTGGGTACTCAGTCCCCGCCCCCCCCCCCCCCCCTCCCCCCCCAATCCTACGCCTCTGCTCTCCCCTCCCAAAACGATAAGAGTTAAATCTTGGGCTACATCCACTACACTTTAGTTTGAAAGTGTTTAACTTTTGCTACATGTATAATGCTGCTACTATACGTGTGCAAGATGTAAACTATTACTTGAGCGGCGTTATACATCGTTTTAACACCGTTATGTGCATGTCCCAGTTTACCTGAATGGTGCGTGATGTGCATTTTTTCAGGCATGTTGGTATGGACGGAGATAATTTCTTCTTTTTTTTAAAGATTATTTTTGGGGCATTTCTATCTAGGCGCCCAAGACGGAGATTATTTCTTATACCGTTCTTAAATGCTGATTAGGATAAAGATTGTTTTCATTTTAAAAGGTAATTTTAAAATTGAAGACAACTCAACAAAGGCCAAAAAATCGATTGCCGAAAATGTGTAGCTTCTGATCTGTTGTTGATCACTTGTCGCCTCTGCCGGACAGTTAAGTGCAGACTCAGCAGACAATGATGGTATAAAGCAGAGCAGTCAAAAATATTCAAATAAATCACCGCAACCGCAGTATAATGCAGGATTACGTAGCTGCAGACAGACAGAGTCAGACAGACAGCCCCCCCCCCCCCCCCCCACACCACACACACACACACACACACAACCAAACCCATGAGCCCTTCCAGGTTTACGCCTGGCGGAGATAATTAAATGATAATGTACAAAACAAAAGCTTTGTCAGATGATAAATGCAGATTTTTCAGTGGCAGAAAGGCTCTGGAGACAGAATAAAACCCCAATGGGCAGAAAATAGTTTGTGAAATTAGATATGAGGATAAAAGAGGAGCTGGCTGACACAATGAAGACACACTCTCTCGTGCTACTAACTCAAACAGTGGAGTCGTTAGCTAGCTAGTCTTTTAGCAAGGCTACACCTAGCTGGTAGCTGGTGGTTTTCAAGCTAGCTGACCCTCCCAAGTTCCTATGTCATGTCTGTCGTTGAAGAAGAAAATGAAAAAATATGTTTTTTGCTACTTGAGTGCAAGGCAAAAAGCTGGAACCCAACACTGACATAGTCATATTTTAAAGTTGTTTTAGCTAACATGTTAGCATGTACAGCAAACACGGAGCAACATTAGCACTGATTTAGAGTTGTGTTTCTGTCCACCTGGCTATTCAGTCTCCCGTTTTAGCTATCTAAACTCCTAAGAAAAATATGGAATATAATACAAATTTGCCAACAACATCACTGAGACAAGTGTATCTGTCTCCGTAGCTTCAAAATGCTTCAGAGTCTTTCTCATTTCCCTTTTCTTTGAAGTGTGTAGTCTGATTACGCATTTTCCCAGTCTTATACTTCAACAGCTTAACAATAAAACAGGATCAAAAAATAATTTGTCATATTTTTTCCGAATTAAGGTCTCATAGTGGTCCACCGGAGGGGGAAGGAGTTCCTCTTCATAATCACTAGCCAGATGTTAGCTTTGTTCTTAACAGCTAGTTTTTAACCAGGTTTATGTATCTACTATTTGATGCACGCTGGGCATGTCTAATTCTACATTTATCAGCTAGAGAAAGCGGCCTGCTCAGGATAGAAATGCAATTAGGGAAACAATGAAATTGGTTGAAAGACTCTGAGGGAACCTGTAGATTGGGGTGGCAAAGTAAAGGTAAAACAACTTTTACATCATATAGCCTACACACTGATTCAATGATAACATAAAAAATATCAAGTAGTTTTAAGTATTAATTTAAGTAGTAGTATTTTGCTGTAAACGTTGAGTTTATTTTCTGTTTTTTTGTCTTGTGCCCCCGCCTTGAGCTCTGAAAAAGCTCTATGCTTTATATTTGCCAGTGTTTTTTTTCTATTTCTGCCTCTGGAGAAGCTCTGAGAAATGTTTGTACAGCTAAAACTCCAATCTACCCAGCATTACCTGAGCACTTTGTCATTGTGTTACAGCAGTTGATGCAGTTGGAAAAAAAATCACACACATTTTCAGATAATCCAGTTATCCGTTGATGCAAACTCCCCTTCTGGTCCAGCTTTTCTGCACGCTATTAAAAGCATCAGCAGTAAGCTGATCCTAAGTCAACCTGGATGATGTGTTTTCCAGTTTTAATAACCTTGTCAGCTGCCTGTCATCACAGTAAGGTTGGTGACTGTGGCTTAGGTGGTGGAGCAGTGCTGCAGTCCCATGTCAAAGTGTCCTTTGGCAAAACAGTACTGAACCCTGAATGCGTTGGCGTAATTTACAGAAGGGACAATACTCAAAACTGGTTTTGTTTGGTATTGTTACATTACACGTCATGTCATTAGCTGATGCTTTTATCCAAAACAACTTAGAATTGCTATATATGTCAGAAGTTACACACCTCTAGATCCACTAGGGGTTAAGTGTCTTGCTCAGGGACACATTGGTTGACGTATGACAGTGGGAATCAAATCCAGGTCTCCCACACGAAAGGGATGTGTCATAGCCACTGCACCACCACCATCCATATTATACTTTTATTTACATAAATAAAGACATTTGCACCATGAATATATGCAGACAAGTGAAGATCTCAAACCCCCCCCCAATGTTGAACCCAAAGTTTCGCCCTTGCCCAACTGCTCCCGATGCTGCGCCATCGATGTTTGAGTGTTTATCTGATGAGCAGGCGGCACCTTTGCATAGCAGCCTTGACCACAGTGTATGAATGTGTGTGAATGGTGCATGTAATGTCAAAGCGCTTTGAGAGGCCGTTAAGACTAGAAAACGAGATGGATATGCTGATGTTTTGGCTTACATAAACTAATATGTGGCATTGTGTCAAATGTCAGGAGTTTGTGTGATTGGGCCCAGTCAGGGCCACACAGTGTGGTGACACTGCCAGAGGCAGAGTGCTGCTAGAGGACGAAGAGTGGGACTGTACAGCCACACAGCCCACCACCTCTCACATTTCTTCATAATGCAGTTTGTCATGTTTGTTGTACATGTGTCACGTTAGCCTCTTTCACACAGTAAGATCCACCATTACGCTGGCTTTGCTTTTTCACACTGAACCAAACAACGGCGGCATAGTCCTTGTGGTTCTGAACACATAATGCCGATACATGTATTCCTTTACACCACAACACTGCTATACATAACATGAACATCCTTATCATTAAATTTCAGAGACATTTTAATTGTCAATATCAGTATATGTGAAACACTGAATTGTTTTAAGGTCATCTGCACAAGAACCACATACAGTACAATGAGGTAAGTGTGGGGAGGGTTTCATCTTTTTTCATTTAGTTTATCAATCCCATTCTTGGTAAGTGGGAGGTAAGTTGAACTTTTGTTATAAAAAATTCAGATATGAACATATCCACAGCACAGTGCCAATGCAATTTAATACTGTAGGTTGACAAAGATGGAAAGAAAGTGTTTCAATGCCAAGAGCTGGGATAGAAAAACAACAACACATTGACAGTGAAGAGAAGCTGTGAGTGTTCATGTGTGTGCGTGTGTGCGTGCTATAAAGGAGGCAGAGCTACTGTTTTACCCTGCGGGCACTTCACTGTCATTCCTCCAAATACAGCTGAGATAGACAATGGAAGATGTAAAGTGTTAAAGAGCAAGTGAAAGCATCGCCAGTAGGGAAACTGAAAGAAAAAAGAATGAGTGAATGAAACAAGGAAGAGAGAGAAAGACCAAAGGAATAAAGAAAGAAAAGAGCAGGAAGAGGGAGGAGGAAAGG
>NC_045742.1:25757719-25759497 GCF_008692095.1 Etheostoma spectabile
GGAGAGATTGATGTTTACTGGTGGAGAAACATCCTGCAGTGTTTGGAGTCAGACAAGCTGAAGAAATGCCACAACCCACTAACTGGAGCACACTGGCCCCTATGTGCACATAAATCGTGGCTGAAAATGCAATTATATGATAATTCACAGCACAATTCAATTCAGGTGGACAATTCAATTCCGCTCAAAAATGGCAACTGGATCACAACACATTTGTCAACACCATTAGCATAGAAATAAGTTTCTGTCCGGTGATACATTCTGCACCAGGATGAAAAAGACATTCCGAGGTGCCACTTGACATTTGATGGCATCAGCTCTTAAAAAGTCAAGAGTGTAATACTCTGTTAGATGTTGAATTGCTCCGACTCCTGACATTCTCTTAAATGGAAGAAAACAACAGACCTACAGTATATTTAAAATGGATTGAACCAAATTCTTGGTTCACAATGCTGAAAGAATAATGGTTTGACTTAAAATCCCTTTAAAATGTCATATACTTATAAAATAACAGTGTACGGTGTACCATGTAATGCTCAAACTCTTGTGAACCAGTCCTAGAGATAGACTACACAAAGGCAGCAAGTTTGTGTTCGAATTGGATCAGTTCAGAAGTAAAAAAAAGTGACATACCAGCAAAGCAATCAATGCCCGTAGAGCTTTACATTTTTTTATCAAAACGGCTGATCACAGAGTTTAATCCGTTCCTCTGTGACACAATGTCAAGAACACATGAGCAGCTGGTGGAATATAAATTGGGACTGTTTCATTGGATTGCATTGCAGTGTAGGATAGGTTTTGTATATTTGATGAAGCCTTTGATTATTCAAATGTGGGAGTGTGTCAGCTAGATGAGGGCTTCTACACACAAAGTGAACAATACTTTTCATGTATTGTCAGCTCTGGCACATTTTAACATTCATGTGGCAGCAATTTGGTTTTAGTCATTGCCAGGTATGTTAATGACACAGCTATTTATTGTGATTGCGTTCATTGCCAAATCCAATTCTCATATGTATAACAAAAGGGCACCAGCTACAGCCTCTGATGTGGGCATCTGTAATCTCTTTGAGGCTGGAAAACTTGTTGTTGAATTTGTTTGTTTTTTGCCAAGCAGATAATGGAAGAGAGAAAGGACATGGACAGTGTTGTGCAGAAATAAGAACACCTGCGTTATCAGTGCTGGGGAGTATCCACTACATGTAGTTTTACTTTCCTAATATCAGTTGTATAAAATTAAGTTCCACAACAACAAAGACTTTTAATGATCAGTATGTTGTTGTTTTTTAAATAGATTGTAATATTTACAGTATATTTGCTCATAATATATTGGATACCATCCATCCATTCATCTTCATCCGCTTATCCCGTATTGGGGCACAGGGGCAGCAGCTCCAGCAGGGGACCCAAACTTCCCCTTCTCGAGCCACATCAACCAGCTCCGACTGGGGGATCCCGAGGTGTTCCTAGGCCAGGTTGGAGATATAATCCCTCCACCTAGTCCTGGATCTTCCCCGAGGCCTCCTCCCAGCTGGACGTGCCTGGAACACCTCCCTAGGGAGGCGCCCAGGAGGCATCCTTACCAGATGCCCAAACCACCTCAACTGGCTCCTTTCGACGCGAAGGAGCAGCGGCTCTACTCCGAGCTCCTCATGGATGACTGAGCTCCTCCGCCTATCTCTAAGCGAGACGCCAGCCCCCCTCCTAAGGAAACCCATTTCGGCCGCTTGTACCTTGGATCTCGTTCTTCCGGTTCATGACCATAGGTGAGGGTAGGA
>NC_045742.1:25759507-25759632 GCF_008692095.1 Etheostoma spectabile
ACCGGTAGATCGAGAGCTTTGCCTTTTGGCTCAGCTCCCTTTTCATCACGACGGTGCGATAAATAGAATGTTGAATGCTGCGCTGATTCTCTGACCAATCCCCTGCTCCATGGTCCCCTCACTCG
>NC_045742.1:25759650-25760189 GCF_008692095.1 Etheostoma spectabile
ATTTAAACTCCTTCACTTGGGGTAAGGACTCATTCCCTACCTGAAGATGGCACTCCATCAGTTTCCTGCTAAGAACCGTGGCCTCAGATTTAGAGGTGCTGATCCTCATCCCAGTCACTTCAAACTCGGCTGCGAACCGATCCAGTGAGTGCTGAAGGTCACAGGCCGATGATGCCAGCAGGAACACATCATCTGCAACAAGCAGCGATGAGATCCTGAGCTCACCGAACTGCAACCCCTCCCCACCCCACCAACGCCTCGATTGCCTGTCCATAAATACTACAAACAGAATTGGTGACAAAGCGCAACCCTGGTGGAGGCCAACCCTCACCTGAAACTAGTCTGACTTACTGCCGAGAATCCAGACACAGCTCTCGTTTTTGTCATACAGAGAATGGATGGCCCTGAGAACGGACCCCCTCACCCCATACCCCCGCAGCACCTCCCACAATATCTCCCGTGGGGCCTGGTGATACGCCTTGTCCAGATCCACAAAATACATGTAGACGAGTTGGGCATACTCCCAGGCTCCCTCCAGG
>NC_045742.1:25760199-25760367 GCF_008692095.1 Etheostoma spectabile
GAGTGAAGATCTGATCCGTTGTTCCACGACCAGGATGGAATCCGCAGTGATCCTCTTCAACCCAAGGTTCAACTATCGGCCGGACCCTCCTTTCCAGCACCTTGGAGTAGACTTTACCAGGGAGGTGGAGAAGTGTGATAGCCCTGTAATTGGCACACACCCTCTGGT
>NC_045742.1:25760377-25760764 GCF_008692095.1 Etheostoma spectabile
GAATAGGGGAACCACCACCCCGGTCTGCACCACCCTGGGCAATGTCCCAGACCTCCATGCAATGTTGAAGAGGCGTTTCAACCAAGACAGCCCCTCCACACCCAGAGCTTGCAGCATTTCTGGACGGATCTCATCAATCCCTGGGGCTGTGCCACTGTGAAGTTGTTACTACCTCAGCTACTTCCACCAGGGAAATTGACAACAATCTCCCATCATCCTCCTGCTCTGCCGCTACCATAGAGTGCACATTAGCTCGATTTAAGAGTTCCTCAGGAGTATGGTTCCAGAACCAAGACTGTGCATAGAGGTAAGCCACACCAGATCCAACTGGTAGCGCTCCACCTCCTGCACAAGCTCCGGGTCCTTCCCCCACAGAGAGGTGACATT
>NC_045742.1:25760774-25760856 GCF_008692095.1 Etheostoma spectabile
TCCCCAGAGCCAGCCTCTGCCGCCTGGGTCTAGTCCGTCAAGGCCCCTGACCTTTACTGCCACCCATGTGGCAGCGCACCCA
>NC_045742.1:25760866-25762127 GCF_008692095.1 Etheostoma spectabile
TTCCTCCCACAGGTGGTGGGCCCATGGGATGGAGAGAAGGATGCCACGTAGTTTCTTTGGGCTGTACCCGGCTGGGCTCCTTGGCAAACCCAGCCACCAGTCTCACGCTGACGAGCTCTCCGTCTGGGTCTGGCTCCAGGGGGGCTTCCTCTGGGCAGGGTGACTCCCCTCAATTCTTTGTCTGGCCCCTCACCTGAGACCACTTTGCCATGGGAGACACTACCACACTGCCTGCACACAGCTCCAGACAACACAGCCCTCAGGTTCATGGGGACACACAAACCTCTCCACCACAATAAGGTGATGGTTGGATACATGTTAAGACATTTTAGGTTTTGAAATACCTTACTAAAGATTAACACTAATTTGGGGGCCCCCTGCAGTAACTCTGAGATTCATTCAGGAAATTGTTTCAGTCAGGAGAAGCACACGGCAGGCTGGCGGCTGCAAACCACACACTACCTATGGAAATGACCAATTTTAAAAATTCTGCGAATAAAAATCACAACGCATGTGATTTTTGATCTTTTTTCCCACCCCTACCATTCAGGTATCCATACATGCTAAAGGCTGCTGTTATGTTGCCGAGCTCAAACATTATAAACACTACCTACTTAGTTTCTTCTTCTTTAAATGAGCTTCCCATTGCGTCAGCAGAAGCCACAGGTGGCACTTCCCTGAACAGCAAGACAATACCTATTCATGAGCTAAATCAGGACTGCCTTTTTTAAAGGGCCCTTCCACATAAAAATCATGCTTAAGGAAAAACTCGATGGAACATAGTTTTGACCATTTGGTTGAACACAGTATTAGACCTGGTGAGGAAGGCCATAAAGGGTGAAATTGTCTCTTCCGGGTTTCCAGCAAACTAGCAGTGCATTGAATTTATTCTGTGCTTCTAAAATGAAATCTCCGAAAGAACAACAGTGTTTTAGTGTCTCCTTTCTTACCCGGCAGACTGGCTGAAAATGCAATAAAGATTTTCTCTCACTGTCTTCCCTGTTTATCAGTTTCTCTCTTTCTGTGTCTCTTTTTCCTTCTTGTGCCTTTTTTTGCCTTGCCATTTCACACCTCCTATTGCATTTCATTCGCTCTCTTTTCTTATTTCATTTGGTATTTATCTCTCCTCCTCGCTCTCTCTTTCTGAGAGCGCTGAAGCAATCTAAGCTGATTTGTTTGAAAAAAAAAAAGCGCAGTTAGAGGGGGCAGAACAGTGATTTGGAGAAAGCACAGAGACACACACATACACACACACACACAC
>NC_045742.1:25762137-25762875 GCF_008692095.1 Etheostoma spectabile
ACACACACACACACACACACACACATATTTAGTTAGTCAGTTAAAACCCATCCTAAAAGAGCCCATAGCAGCTGCGAGGACATTGATTTGGGTGACTGACATTGACAATATCTATCTATCAGGAGCCTTTTAAAGTGTACATATCTAAGCCCCCCATGCATATTAATATAGCAAAATCTCACCCTTGCCCAATTTGTCTCTCACACACTCTATACACTCCATACTTTTCTCTGTGAATAGACTCTCAGCTGGCTCACAGCCTGGCTCTTTCTTTGTGTACAACACAAGGAAAACAAATGCTCTACCTCGCGCTGTCTGTGCAATGACATTGATGGCTGTAGTTCTGCCAGCGTGTTGTCGAGCGAGGACAGGGAAGTCTCTCGAGCGTGCCCAGCAACCAAACAAGCTGCCGTTTGACTAACCTTGAATTACTGGCAATATCTGGCCCCATTAGCATGGCAGAGGAGACCTTCTCTTTAGAAACACAGAGTCAATGTAAAGTCTGTACACTGTGCGTGCGTGCGGTGTTAACTACGTGTTGTGGTTTGGCTGAGTGAGTCAATGAGTGCTAAGTGCTACAAGTTGCACTGAACTCTTTCAAATGTCAATTTTTAGTCAGTTGGCAATTTGCTTACTCTTGTATACTATATGCAACATTTTGGTTATAGGACAAGGGAGCTAAAGAGAGAGAGAGAGAGAGAGAGTGTGTGTGTGTGTGTGTGTGTGTGTGTGTGTGTG
>NC_045742.1:25762890-25767046 GCF_008692095.1 Etheostoma spectabile
GTGTGTGTGTGTGTGTGTGTGTGTGTGTGTGTGTGTGTGTGTGTGTGTGTATGCATTTGTTTCAATAGTTATAAATAATAGAACTGATAGCTCTCAACGGGTACCTTTAATTAGTAGTTCTTAAATTATTTAAAGCCCCTATGTAAAGGGTTGGGAATGTCCAATTCTAACGACTGCTGTCAGTAGTATAAAAGCCGCAAAATAAAACTACCCACTGTTGCAAACAATTAAGACCACAAAGCTGGGTTTACCGCTAATCTCCAATTCAGTTACTGGCTGAATCACAAGTAAGTCTTTACTTATTATTACCATTATTATTATGTATGTTATTATTGTTACTTTTACATCCCTTCTTTTTTTATTTCAAGATTATTTCTGGGCTTTTCTGCCTTTAAAGGACAGGACAGTTAGGTGAGAAAGGGAAAACATGCAGAATATTCTCACAGGTCAGACTCAAACCCTGGACCTCTGCATCGAGGTAAGCCTCGAAGCATGTGCACCTGCTCTACCCACTGAGCGACCCCAGCCACACAACTTCACTCCGTTGTCTGGACAATACAGTTTATTCACTGTGCTTTTGAAAACAACACAATCATTGGGCTTGTAGGATATAAATTATATGTTAGTATGTATTTGTTATATTAATTAATAATAAAGTAAGGAAAGTTCAAGTCTGTGTAAAGTCACTACACGGATCAATGGTGTCAGTCTTTTTTGATTTTGTTCACTGAAGTCTAAAGTCATCCAATTCTAGGAGAAAACCTATTTGGAGCAAAAGTGGCATGAGTAAAGTGAAAACTATTAAAAGTATCTCCTTTCTTCTCCTTGGTCTACCAAATAAACATATCCAAAATCAAAATAAGAGTAAGTTGTACAATGTTCTAATTTTCTGTGCCCGAAAGAATATTTTATTACAATGGATTTCTGATAAATCTCCTACAATTTTTGGGTGGAAGAAGCTCGTTCTGGAATAATCCCTCTGGACTTTCTAACATGCCTCGTCCACTCTAAGACTGACGTTTTTGGACGCATAGGAAGCCCTTCTTGGACTATGCTGAAGACCACGTGTCTACCATCCTGTTCGAGCATTTATGAATGTTAGATGTTACTGTACAATGATGGATATGTATGGCCCCCATCTTAATTTCTTTTATCTCTGGACTGCACTGCTGAGCCTTTTTTTTTTTTCTTTTTTTTTTTTTTCTTATGTTGTTGTTGTTGTTGTTAAACAAAAAAAATAAAAAAAAAATCCATAAATATTACAAAAAAAAAAAAAGTATCTCCTTAACCCTCCTGTTGTCCCATTTTCAAAAGGTTTCAACATCAGAAATGTGTGTTTCTTTCAACCAAATTGTCAAAGGAAATAACGTGGATGCTTCCATACAACGCTCTTCACAAGTAAAATAAAAACTCAGTTCACTACTTTCATTGAATTTAGGTTTTTTAATACATTTTGAAAAAATTGACAAAAGGCTTTGTGTATTTTCTGTCATATCTACGATGTGATGACGTCAGAGTTTAATGTGGCCTTCAAACTGTATTTTAGACAAATCCCTTTGAGCTAAAACGTTAAGATTTTCCAACTGTTCTGGTTTCAACAGTTGTTTCCACTCTCAACTAAGTGATATGTAACTCAAGCTGGAATTCTCTAGCCTTCTATGATTGGTCGTCTGCTCCAGACAGGAACTACTGGAGTTTTTTTGTCGTACGTCACATGTAGCGACATGCTGATCAGGTTACTTAACTCTCCTCAGAAGCCAAAATGAAGCAGTTGCATGATGGCCGTTGAGCGCACTGCAACAACAAATCTAATCACTCTAAAGGCATGTTTGCCCATATTATTAATCTAATCTGATAAATTACCTTGTTAGCCCGTATTGATTGATGTCCTTGCTGCTGTGGCGATGGAAAGTTGCACTACAGAGATGGAAAGTGATGACTTGTTCATGGCCCATCAGCGCAAACAAAAGGATAAAGACACTCTTGTGCTTTGAAAAAAATGATAGTACCTGTGAAGAATCTGGGAGCTAATGAATCAATTACAAACCCGCTCGGATCAATCACACACATACACAGAACAAGGAGAAATGCGCTCCCTCGGTCTCTCTCTCTCTCTCTCTCTCTCTCTCTCTCTGGCTCGCTCCCGCTCGCTCTCGCTCCTGCTCCGTCAGGCAGTCGGGTCTGCGGATCTGTTCCGTTAACGTTAGGTTTTCAGCTTCAGGTTTGTTTTTACTTTGGTTTGTAGTCCTTACAGACTTAGTAACCAGTATGTGGTGAACGGGGGTTTGTAGTCCTTACATAGTAACCAGTAGATTTCTGGTGAACGGGGGTTTGTAGTCCTTACATAGTAACCAGTAGATTTCTGGTGACGTGGGGTGTAGTCTTACATAGTACCAGTAGATTCTGGTGACGTGGGTTCAGATGCTGCTTGGTTTAAATGCAACTCCCGTGCGTCTCTGCCATCGGAGATTTTTTTTTTTTACTGTCGCTGCCCCCCCCGCCTCTCTCTCTGTGTCTCTCTTTACTCACTCACTCACACACACACACACACCACACACAACACACACCACACACACACCACAACACACACACACACATATACCTGGTGTGGAATAAAAGAAATAAAAAAAATTAAAACGACCAAGAACAACAAAAAAAATCACACTGATCATAAAAAAATTAAAAATTAAAAAAAGAAAGTTATATTGAGTATGAAAACTCTTGTTCATTACATTTTACTTCATAATTGCAACTGCATGTGTTGTATTCATTGTTGCAAAACGTTCTGTATATAGTTTGTTTGTTACCATGACAACACCATTGATCTGAAGCTTGATGCTGTCATGTAAATAGTTTTCAAATCAGCAATAAATATAACAATTTTTGATCAACTCATATCAATTGCATGCTTAAATAACATACCGGTTAAAGCCCCGCACATTTCAAGAGAACCCGACCCACTTCCGGGTTAAATATGACCACTTCCGGTTTAGGCCCCCCCAGTCCGAGTACGGATCCGGATACAGATAATTCATGTGGTAAACAGATACAGATAATACTGTACTCGCTCATCCCTAAGGGGCCCATAGAGAATCCCTTTGTACAGAGGCGGTTTGGGGGTGGTGAGAGAGTGTGAAGTTAGCGTGAGAAGCGTGGAGCCGCCCGACGCATTTGGTTCTACAGATTTCGGCCATGGTGGTGGCTACTTAGTACGAAAGAGCTTGTTTGAAATGTGCCTGGCCAATTAAAAAAGGCTCTAAATAACACATTGCTAGACAAAAGATACCAAGATTAGCCATGAAGATATCTCATAGGGATTTTACAAATGATGTCTATCTCAATTATCCAGATGTTACAATGTGTGGATGATTCATTCCTTATTGAACTGGATTACATTTTCTCCAGATATTAAATCATAATTATACCTTTATCTGAGTACCCCACGTTCCCTGCCCGTGTCTCTTGTCCCCTGGCTCTTCTGTTTGGTTTACTGCCTCTGAAAGAGTCTTGCACTGTAGTGTAATATATCACCTTACAGTCGCCGAGCCAGCGCTCGGCATAATCCATCTTCATGTTGACACCTGCCATTCTGTCTGAGCTGTAAAAGGTGCAATGTCTGCACAGGGATTCCAATTTATCAATTTAATATTCTAATCTAAATTTGAAACTAAAAGTTTTTTTTTTCCTTTTAAAAATGGAATAAAGCCTTAGGCACCAAACATGGTGTTTTTATCTTTATTTCAACTGCACACAATGAGATGATTGGCATGGGAAAACCAAAACTGAATCAATTGCTATTCCATTAGGGCGGGTTCCTTGTTGTACTGGGTCCCTTCAGTTAAACACTGACTACGTTTACATGCACATATTATTTCGGTTTTGGCCTTTATTCTGCAAAAGACGATATTACGACTAAGCTGTTTTCATGGCTAATGAAAATGAATATTCTACTAATATTCCTGTTTAGCCGTGCAAAATAGGATTTTTTTCAAAGTTTTTGTCCACAGGCAGACTTGATGGACCACGTGAACACAGCCTCCCTCCTCAATACCAACAACCACCTTCATGAAAAGCTTGTCATGAAATGTTTGTGCATATCCAAAAACTGTTCAAGCCTTTTGTATTGTTTAAAAGTAGTTTTTTTTTTTTTTTTTTT
>NC_045742.1:25767057-25772522 GCF_008692095.1 Etheostoma spectabile
TTTTTTTTTTTTTTTTTTTTGGCAACTGTTGGCTGGTTGGTTTGTGTCTAGCCTTTATATCCATGACGTTCTACTTTCTACTTACTTGCTCGGTTGCTGCCGGATATTCCGCTGGATGTCCGTCACCTTCCACTTTCTTTGTGTTGGTGTTCAAATCTCCGGTGGATTTCTGAGGACTATAGTTACCTGCTCCTCAGATCTCTGCAGGGTAAATCCAGACAGCTAGCAAGACTATCTGTCCTATCGGAGTTTTCTGTTATACAACTAAAACTACTTTAACAACTAGCACCGCCCAAGACAATTGTGATTGGTGTAAAGAAATGTCAACAAACTGGAGCATGTTTTTCACCCATCCCGAGATGTTGTGTGGACTAGCCAGACCCTCCTGTTCAGTGCTGTGGAGGAAGGTTTGGCAAAGCGAGACTAGATTGTGTCCAATAACCATAGCAACGCACAGAAATAACAATAAGCCCTAAACTGGCAAGAGGACATAAACCCTAACTGAGAAGCATATTCCGAATGCGCTGTAAACGTTTCTAAACAATGCCTCTAAAACCCAAATAGTAACACCTGATGATCAATATGCTGTTTATGACCTGCATCAAATTTGGATTATCGTCATATTGTTAGTGATAGTAAAATATTTGCGTGCATTTCAACATATTTACTGTTGATCCTTTTCACTCTCATGTGAAGTTTGTTATTCTTAAACTGGCTTTTATCCCAAACTTGTATTCCACATTCAATGGTATTAAATTGATTAATGATTTGGTTGATGTATTGATTTAGCAACATTTTGGGCCGGTGGCTGGTCTTCATTACACACCTCTTTTGCTTTTTTTCTAGCCATTGCGGATGAAAGATTTCTCCCAGGCAGCATTCATGCCTGTAGCCTTTAGTGTGTGTAAACAAGGTCAGTGTGGACAGCAGCCTCATCTGTTACGCTGACACTTATTCGTTAGCCATGAGCCAGACTGTCGGCCTGAGAGATTAGGTGCTAGCGCGCTGCTACTCTAAAGCTCAAGGGGGAATAGAAAAGGGAGGCGAAATTTAACAAAATGTGTTTGAGTGAGACGTGGCTGTTGGAATGCGTTTATAACCATTTTTTATTGGAAGGAAGTTGACCAAAACACAGTTTTTCAGTACTGCCTTGTTTCTCTTGAGATCAGCTAGAGGACCTAATTACCAAAGCGGAGAGATAGTGATTTTTTTCACGAGCAATCTGTGCTGATTGCTGATTGTTATTCCTAAATGACTTGATGCAGAGCTCTCGAATCGTGGCACTTGTGGTGATTTCTGCATGATGATAATGGTCCAGGTGCCGTTCAGTGATGCAAAGACTCTGCTTTCTCTTTCCCTCCACAATAGTCCCAAGGCTGTGCATCCTGTGGTTGGCAGCATCAGACAGCAACAAGTTAAACCCAGTTAATAAATTCAGTATGATCTGGAATATTGAAAAAACATGTTTGCAATAACAAAAACTATCTCTGTTATTTAATTTAAGGAGAGGCTGTCACTTAATACTCCATAACAACGTCAGTAAATATGTCAGTACACATACCAACATACTGTACATAAATGTGTCAGTACCAGGATTATTAAAAAAAACTTAAATATTATAAGTACATATTTTTGGTAAATTGAAACTAAATTAAAACAAAAACCTTTAATAAAAACTCAAATTGAAACTATATCAATGGACCATTTCAAATGGAAGGGCCAGGCTGGTCCAACTGGGTTTTTAGGGATACCAAATAAAAGCACAAGTGTAACATAGCTCCAATCCGCAATTCTAGAATAGACTAGAACATACACAAATAACAATACACCCAAGAATCCTCATTCAGTGTTCACCTACATTTTTTTAATCACCTTGCATGAATAATATCATCACATTAGGGATTAAGTTGGGGTTAACAATGTATAAAGGTTTTTGCCACAGTTAGGTCGAGGCTTAATCCTTCACCCTGATCTACATTGCCTGGTATAGAAATGAGTGTAAATAATTCCATATTACATGATTACATGTATCAGCTATACTATTTCACTACTGAAAAAAAGGCAGTATGAATTTCTCTAATTGTAACGTTGAACCTGTTATGGGTCCGCTGTCTTCTGTGTTGTTTTTCCCTGTTTGTCTGTCTGTGTGTTCATCGGCCGGAGGGCGTGCCGGAGGGCGCTCTTACCGGATTCCATTAGAGGCGTGTCTACTCTTCCCCTCCTCCATCTGACTACACAGCTGAGCTTCATCATCAGTATCACCTCATCATTAGAGGCGTGTCTACTCTTCCCCTCCCCATCTGACTCCACAGCGTAGCTTCATCATCATTATCACCTCATCCATACTTAAACCTGGGCCGACCACCTCTTCGGCGCCAGTTCGTTACACATATCCTGGTAACTGGTCTAGTACTAGCTTGTTGGTATCCGTTGCCTTGCATATGTACTTAACTTTTGTTTCTGCCCACACCGTTCGTGTTCCGTCTCGTCAGATGTCTTGGATCTCCTTCATCTCCCCATCACCCCCTGTCTGATTGTTTGTGTTGTTTTTTGTGTGCTGGTTGTTCGTGTTCCGTCATATTAAACCCATTTCTGTGTACATACTCCCTCTTGTGGTCGTTCTGTGTCCGGGTCCTACACCACACCTAACAGAACCAAAGAAACAGAACCGTCTTGACATGAGATTGTGTTGATTGCTTCCCATCACACACTAAAGTATTATACGTTAAACACATCTATTCTCCAACTATGTATTCTGCATGTAGCTACATACTTCTGAGACGTTACACCTGTCACTGACAAAATCAAACTAAATAGATACTGTAGAAACTAAAACGTTCTAAAAACTGAAACTGAACTACAACTAGTAAACACTGAAAACTAAAGCTAAACTGAAATGAAAACTAATTAACAATAAAAGAACTATGATAACCTTGGTCAGTACATCCACATACCAACGTGCATATTTGTCGGTATACATTTCTCTTTCTATGTGAAAGATACATGTTGTTTGATTGGGTATTGTTCTGTATTTTAGTGAATTTGTGCAAATCAATAAATCAAAAATACATGCCAACAGACCTTTTTCACGGCAGACATGTTGACATGACATGACAAAAACAGTTTGCTGATAGGTCCTTGCCTAATTTTGGAGGATGTCAAACAAATTGTTGTCCATTAGTTATTGTACGATATCATATGAACTGGTTCAGGAGAATGCGTTGCAGGCTGTTATCTAAAAGGCCTTACAAGGGGTTTGGTGTAAAATGCTCCACCACACACATCGTATTACAGAAGCCATTTTTCAGGGCCCGTAACCTTGAGTGTGTTTGGCTTGTAAATGAGTGGTAGGAGGAACAATGCAGCTCGCTGGGCAGTAGAAGAGCTGCTGTCCATCCACAGTGGGAGATGATTTACTGTACTGTATTGTTCTCTTATAGTTCCATACTGTGTGGAGTTATGGGGAAAAATCCAAAACCAACACTGAGGCAACTTTCTTGCTACAGTAGCAAGCTATAAGAATTGCAAATCGATCACATTGTTTCAACTCAAACCAACCCACGCGCTATTTAATATGTACATGCTTCATATTTTTGTGATCTTAGAACTGCACAGATCACGTACAAAGCACACAATCATAGCTGTATTCAGAGGTTGTTTGAAATGCGAGAGCGCCAGTATGAATTAAAAGTTAAATATATGTTTAATAAAAAACTAAGGGTGATGTCCACTTGGCTGAGTGCCGAGTTGGAAAAAATGTGCACGACACAAACCGGAGCTGATGCAGGTGTATTTATTAGAACAGACAATCCAGGTTTAAATGTAGATTGGAGTGCAAGAATCCAAACAAGAGTAATGATAACATTAATCTAAAATGGCTAGAAAAAAGAGAGAACAGGTAAACAGAAAGCTGAAACACTCCTACGCAAATTTCAAGGATTGCCTTTTTTCACCTACGTAATATTGCAAAAATCAGGAATATCCTGTCTAAAAATGATGCAGAAAAACTAGTCCAGCATTGTACTTCGAGTTGGATTACTGCAATTCTTTCTTATCAGGCTGCCGAAAATCCATAAAGACTCTTCAGCTGATCCAGAATGCTGCACATTCTGACAGGAACCAGGAAAAGAGACACACTCTCTCCTGTTTTAGCTCTCTGCATTGGCTTCCTGTAAAATCTAGAATATAATTTAAAATCCTTCTTCTCCCTACAAAGCTCTTCATGGTCAGCTCCATCTTATCTTAAAGAGCTTATAGTACCTTACAACCCTACAAGAGCACTACGCTCCCAGAATGCAGGGTTACTTGTGGTTCCTCAAGTCCTCTAAAAGTAGAACAGCCAGAGCGTTCAGCTATCAGGCTCCTCTCCTGTGGAACCGGTTCCAGTTGGGGTCGGGCAGACACGTCTCCATATTTAAGAGTAGCTCAAGACTTCCTCTTTGATAAGCTTATTGTTAGGGCATAAAATTGATATGTTAGGGAGTGAGGAGCCGCAGCATCCGCCTACCCCGGCCCCCCTGCTTCTCGTCATAGTTGTCAGATCTATCTATCATATAATCAAGCATATAAAACTAAAGGGAGACTTGGCATACAGCCGATCCGGTTGGGAGAGTTCTAGCCTGACCAGGCCCCTCTCTTTACCCTGTCTCTCTTGGTATGCTTTGATAAAGCTTATTATTAGGGCATAAAATGAATATTGTTAGGAGTGAGGAGTTGCAGCGTCCGCCTAACCGGCCCACCTGCTTCTCGTCATAGTTGTCAGAATCTTCTATCATAATCAAGTTATAATAAAACTAGAGGGAGACTTGGCATACACCCAATCCGGTTGGGGATATCTAGCCTGACCAGGCTCCTCTCTTTACCCTGTCTCTCTGGTTTGCTGTAATAGTTTTAGACAGCTGGGGACTTCCTTTGATACACTGAGCTCCTCTCCCTCTATCTTTTTATCTTTCCATTTATGTTCTCCATGTCCCAGAAATCGTGTTACTAACCTAGCTCTGGGGAGTCTTTCCCCGAGTCCTTATGTCTTTTTTCCCCCACATGTTCCCCTCGATCAGGGAGGCTCCAAAAAATCCATGGTAGCAGCTGTCGCCTTGGTCCCGCTCCATGTTCTGTGATGCCATGTTCATCTGCTACACTCTGCGGTGCCCACCTACGTCCTGCGGTGCCTTGTAATGCTGCACAGTGCCCTGCTATACCATGAACTATTACAAAGAACTGCTACAAACTACTATTTTTTCTATTTTTGTTATTTCCACTAACCCCAACCGGCCCGTCAGACGCCGCCTACCAAGAGCCTGGGTCTGTCCGAGGTTTCTTCCTAAAAGGAAGTTTTTCCTCGCCACTGTCGCACTGTTGCTTGCTCTGGAGGGAACTACTAGAACTGTTGGGTCCTTGTAAATTTTGGAGTGTGGTCTAGACTTACTCCATCTGTAAAGCGTCTTGAGATAACTCTTGTTATGAAT